>NW_026559368.1:0-30096 GCF_022539595.1 Amphiprion ocellaris | reverse complement strand
TCTCGTCTTCATCTGAAGACCAGGACTCTTGTCTTCATCTTCATCTGAACACCAGGACCCTCGTCTTCATGTTCATCTTCATCTGAAGACCAGGATCCTTATCATCAACTGAAGACCAGGACTCTCATCTTCATCTGAACACCAGGACTCTCATCTTCCTGTTCATCTTCATCTGAAGACCAGGATCCTTATCATCAAGTGAAGACCAGGACTCTCATCTTCATCTGAATACCAGGACCCTTGTCTTCATCTGAAGACCAGGACTCTCGTCTTCATCTTCACCTGAACACCAGGACTCTCGTCTTCCAGTTCATCTTCATCTGAAGACCAGGATCCTTATCATCAAGTGAAGACCAGGACTCTCATCTTCATCTGAATACCAGGACCTTCATCTTCACTTGAACACCAAGACTCTTGTCTTCATCTTCATCTGAAGACCAGGACTCTTGTCTTCATCTGAAGACCAGGACTCTCGTCTTCATCTTCAGCTGAACACCAGGACTCTTGTCTTCCTGTTCATCTTCATCTGAAGACCAGGATCCTTATCATCAAGTGAAGACCAGGACTCTCATCTTCATCTGATTACCAGGACCTTCATCTTCACTTGAACACCAAGACTCTTGTCTTGATCTTCATCTTCATCTGAAGACCAGGACTCTCGTCTTCATCTGAAGACCAGGACTCTTGTCTTCATCTTCATCTGAAAACCAGGACCCTCGTCTTCATGTTCATCTTCATCTTAAGACCAGGATCCTCATCTTAATCTGAAGACCAGGACGCTCATCTTCATCTGAATACCAGGACCTTCATCTTCACTTGAACACCAAGACTCTTGTCTTCATCTGAACACCAGGACTCTCGTCTTCATCTGAAGACCAGGACTCTCGTCTTCATCTTCATCTGAACACCAGGACCCTCGTCTTCATCTTCATCTGAATACCAGGACCTTCATCTTCACTTGAACACCATGACTGTTGTCTTCATCTTCATCTGAAGACCAGGACTCTCATCTGAAGACCAGGACCCTCATCTTCACCTGGATACCAGGACCGTCATCTTCACTTGAACACCAAGACTCTTGTCTTCATCTTCATCTGAAGACCAGGACTCTCATCTTCATCTGAACACCAGGACTCTCATCTTCCTGTTCATCTTCATCTGAAGACCAGGATCCTTATCATCAAGTGAAGACCAGGACTCTCATCTTCATCTGAATACCAGGAACTTCATCTTCACTTGAACACCAAGACTCTTGTCTTCATCTTCATCTTCATCTGAAGACCAGGACTCTTGTCTTCATCTGAAGACCAGGACTCTCGTCTTCATCTTCACCTGAAGACCAGGACTCTCGTCTTCCTGTTCATCTTCATCTGAAGACCAGGATCTTTATCATCAACTGAAGACCAGGACTGTCATCTTCATCTGATTACCAGGACCTTCATCTTCACTTGAACACCAAGACTCTTGTCTTGATCTTCATCTTCATCTGAAGACCAGGACTCTCGTCTTCATCTGAAGACCAGGACTCTTGTCTTCATCTTCATCTGAACACCAGGACCCTCGTCTTCATGTTCATCTTCATCTTAAGACCAGGATCCTCATCTTCATCTGAAGACCAGGACTCTCATCTTCATCTGAATACCAGGACCTTCATCTTCACTTGAACACCAAGACTCTTGTCTTCATCTGAACACCAGGACTCTCGTCTTCATCTGAAGACCAGGACTCTCGTCTTCATCTTCATCTGAACACCAGCACCCTCGTCTTCATCTTCATCTGAATACCAGGACCTTCATCTTCACTTGAACACCATGACTGTTGTCTTCATCTTCATCTGAAGACCAGGACTCTCATCTGAAGACCAGGACTCTCATCTTCACCTGGATACCAGGACCGTCATCTTCACTTGAACACCAAGACTCTTGTCTTCATCTTCATCTGAAGACCAGGACTCTCATCTTCATCTGAACACCAGGACTCTCATCTTCCTGTTCATCTTCATCTGAAGACCAGGATCCTTATCATCAAGTGAAGACCAGGACTCTCATCTTCATCTGAATACCAGGACCCTTGTCTTCATCTGAAGACCAGGACTCTCGTCTTCATCTTCATCTGAACACCAGGACCCTCGTCTTCATGTTCATCTTCATCTTAAGACCAGGATCCTCATCTTCATCTGAAGACCAGGACTCTCATCTTCACCTGGATACCAGGACCGTCATCTTCACTTGAACACATACACTCTTGTCTTCATCTTCATCTGAAGACCAGGACTCTCATCTTCATCTGAACACCAGGACTCTCATCTTCCTGTTCATCTTCATCTGAAGACCAGGATCCTTATCATCAAGTGAAGACCAGGACTCTCATCTTCATCTGAATACCAGGACCCTTGTCTTCATCTGAAGACCAGGACTTTCGTCTTCATCTTCACCTGAACACCAGGACTCTCGTCTTCCTGTTCATCTTCATCTGAAGACCAGGATCCTTATCATCAAGTGAAGACCAGGACCTTCATCTTCACTTGAACACCAAGACTCTTGTATTCATCTTCATCTGAAGACCAAGACTCTTGTCTTCATCTTCATCTGAAGACCAGGACTCTTGTCTTCATCTGAAGACCAGGATTCTCGTCTTCATCTTCACCTGAACACCAGGACTCTCGTCTTCCTGTTCATCTTCATCTGAAGACCAGGATCCTTATCATCAAGTGAAGACCAGGACTCTCATCTTCATCTGAATACCAGGACCTTCATCTTCACTTGAACACCAAGACTCTTGTCTTCATCTTCATCTGAAGACCAGGACTCTTGTCTTCATCTGAAGACCAGGACTCTCGTCTTCATCTTCACCTGAAGACCAGGACTCTCGTCTTCCTGTTCATCTTCATCTGAAGACCAGGATCCTTATCATCAACTGAAGACCAGGAATCTCATCTTCATCTGATTACCAGGACCTTCATCTTCACTTGAACACCAAGACTCTTGTCTTGATCTTCATCTTCATCTGAAGACCAGGACTCTCGTCTTCATCTGAAGACCAGGACTCTTGTCTTCATCTTCATCTGAACACCAGGACCCTCGTCTTCATGTTCATCTTCATCTTAAGACCAGGATCCTCATCTTCATCTGAAGACCAGGACTCTCATCCACACCTGGATACCAGGACCGTCATCTTCACTTGAACACCAAGACTCTTGTCTTCATCTTCATCTGAAGACCAGGACTCTCATCTTCATCTGAACACCAGGACTCTCATCTTCCTGTTCATCTTCATCTGAAGACCAGGATCCTTATCATCAAGTGAAGACCAGGACTCTCATCTTCATCTGAATACCAGGACCCTTGTCTTCATCTGAAGACCAGGACTCTCGTCTTCATCTTCACCTGAACACCAGGACTCTCGTCTTCCTGTTCATCTTCATCTGAAGACCAGGATCCTTATCATCAAGTGAAGACCAGGACCTTCATCTTCACTTGAACACCAAGACTCTTGTCTTCATCTTCATCTGAAGACCAGGATCCTTATCATCAAGTTAAGACCAGGACTCTCGTCTTCATCTTCACCTGAAGACCAGGACTCTCGTCTTCCTGTTCATCTTCATCTGAAGACCAGGATCCTTATCATCAACTGAAGACCAGGACTCTCATCTTCATCTGATTACCAGGACCTTCATCTTCACTTGAACACCAAGGCTCTTGTCTTGATCTTCATCTTCATCTGAAGACCAGGACTCTCGTCTTCATCTTAAGACCAGGACTCTTGTCTTCATCTTCATCTGAACACCAGGACCCTCGTCTTCATGTTCATCTTCATCTTAAGACCAGGATCCTCATCTTCATCTGAAGACCAGGACTCTCATCTTCACCTGGATACCAGGACCATCATGTTCACTTGAACACCAAGACTCTTGTCTTCATCTTCATCTGAAGACCAGGACTCTCATCTTCATCTGAACACCAGGACTCTCATCTTCCTGTTCATCTTCATCTGAAGACCAGGATCCTTATCATCAAGTGAAGACCAGGACTCTCATCTTCATCTGAATACCAGGACCCTTGTCTTCATCTGAAGACCAGGACTCTCGTCTTCATCTTCACCTGAACACCAGGACTCTCGTCTTCCTGTTCATCTTCATCTGAAAACCAGGATCCTTATCATCAAGTGAAGACCAGGACCTTGATCTTCACTTGAACACCAAGACTCTTGTCTTCATCTTCATCTGAAGACCAGGACTCTTGTCTTCATCTGAAGACCAGGATTCTCGTCTTCATCTTCACCTGAACACCAGGACTCTCGTCTTCCTGTTCATCTTCATCTGAAGACCAGGATCCTTATCATCAAGTGAAGACCAGGACTCTCATCTTCATCTGAATACCGGGACCTTCATCTTCACTTGAACACCAAGACTCTTGTCTTCATCTTCATCTGAAGACCAAGACTCTTGTCTTCATCTTCATCTGAAGACCAGGACTCTTGTCTTCATCTGAAGACCAAGACTCTTGTCTTCATCTTCACCTGAAGACCAGGACTCTCGTCTTCCTGTTCATCTTCATCTTAAGACCAGGATCCTCATCTTCATCTGAAGACCAGGACTCTCATCTTCACCTGGATACCAGGACCGTCATCTTCACTTGAACACCAAGACTCTTGTCTTCATCTTCATCTGAAGACCAGGACTCTCATCTTCATCTGAACACCAGGACTCTCATCTTCCTGTTCATCTTCATCTGAAGACCAGGATCCTTATCATCAAGTGAAGACCAGGACTCTCATCTTCATCTGAATACCAGGACCCTTGTCTTCATCTGAAGACCAGGACTCTCGTCTTCATCTTCACCTGAACACCAGGACTCTCGTCTTCCTGTTCATCTTCATCTGAAGACCAGGATCCTTATCATCAAGTGAAGACCAGGACCTTCATCTTCACTTGAACACCAAGACTCTTGTCTTCATCTTCATCTGAAGACCAGGATCCTTATCATCAAGTGAAGACCAGGACTCTCGTCTTCATCTTCACCTGAAGACCAGGACTCTCGTCTTCCTGTTCATCTTCATCTGAAGACCAGGATCCTTATCATCAACTGAAGACCAGGACTCTCATCTTCATCTGATTACCAGGACCTTCATCTTCACTTGAACACCAAGGCTCTTGTCTTGATCTTCATCTTCATCTGAAGACCAGGACTCTCGTCTTCATCTTAAGACCAGGACTCTTGTCTTCATCTTCATCTGAACACCAGGACCCTCGTCTTCATGTTCATCTTCATCTTAAGACCAGGATCCTCATCTTCATCTGAAGACCAGGACTCTCATCTTCACCTGGATACCAGGACCATCATGTTCACTTGAACACCAAGACTCTTGTCTTCATCTTCATCTGAAGACCAGGACTCTCATCTTCATCTGAACACCAGGACTCTCATCTTCCTGTTCATCTTCATCTGAAGACCAGGATCCTTATCATCAAGTGAAGACCAGGACTCTCATCTTCATCTGAATACCAGGACCCTTGTCTTCATCTGAAGACCAGGACTCTCGTCTTCATCTTCACCTGAACACCAGGACTCTCGTCTTCCTGTTCATCTTCATCTGAAAACCAGGATCCTTATCATCAAGTGAAGACCAGGACCTTGATCTTCACTTGAACACCAAGACTCTTGTCTTCATCTTCATCTGAAGACCAGGACTCTTGTCTTCATCTGAAGACCAGGATTCTCGTCTTCATCTTCACCTGAACACCAGGACTCTCGTCTTCCTGTTCATCTTCATCTGAAGACCAGGATCCTTATCATCAAGTGAAGACCAGGACTCTCATCTTCATCTGAATACCGGGACCTTCATCTTCACTTGAACACCAAGACTCTTGTCTTCATCTTCATCTGAAGACCAAGACTCTTGTCTTCATCTTCATCTGAAGACCAGGACTCTTGTCTTCATCTGAAGACCAGGATTCTCGTCTTCATCTTCACCTGAACACCAGGACTC
This sequence comes from Amphiprion ocellaris, assembly GCF_022539595.1. Taxonomy (NCBI): domain Eukaryota; kingdom Metazoa; phylum Chordata; class Actinopteri; family Pomacentridae; genus Amphiprion; species Amphiprion ocellaris. Next base: position 24,108 of record NW_026559368.1, on the reverse strand, counting down.
TCGTCTTCCTGTTCATCTTCATCTGAAGACCAGGATCCTTATCATCAAGTGAAGACCAGGACTCCCATCTTCATCTGATTACCAGGACCTTCATCTTCACTTGAACACCAAGACTCTTGTCTTCATCTTCATCTTCATCTGAAGACCAGGACTCTTGTCTTCATCTGAAGACCAGGACTCTCGTCTTCATCTTCACCTGAAGACCAGGACTCTCGTCTTCCTGTTCATCTTCATCTGAAAACCAGGATCCTTATCATCAAGTGAAGACCAGGACCTTCATCTTCACTTGAACACCAAGACTCTTGTCTTCATCTTCATCTGAAGACCAGGACTCTTGTCTTCATCTGAAGACCAGGATTCTCATCTTCATCTTCACCTGAACACCAGGACCCTCGTCTTCATCTGAATACCAGGACCTTCATCTTCACCAGAACACCAGGACCCTCGTCTTCATCTGAATACCAGGACCTTCATCTTCACTTGAACACCAAGTCTCTTGTCTTCATCTTCATCTAAACACCAAGACTCTCGTCTTCATCTGAAGACCAGGACTCTCGTCTTCATCTTCATCTGAACACCAGGACCCTCGTCTTCATCTTCATCTCAATACCAGGACCTTCATCTTCACTTGAACACCATGACTGTTGTCTTCATCTTCATCTGAAGACCAGGACTCTCAACTGAAGACCAGGACTCTCATCTTCACCTGGATACCAGGACCGTCATCTTCACTTGAACACCAAGACTCTTGTCTTCATCTTCATCTGAAGACCAGGACTCTCATCTTCATCTGAACACCAGGACTCTCATCTTCCTGTTCATCTTCATCTGAAGACCAGGATCCTTATCATCAAGTGAAGACCAGGACTCTCATCTTCATCTGAATACCAGGACCTTCATCTTCACTTGAACACCAAGACTCTTGTCTTCATCTTCATCTTCATCTGAAGACCAGGACTCTTGTCTTCATCTGAAGACCAGGACTTTGTCTTCATCTTCACCTGAATACCAGGACTCTCGTCTTCATCTGAAGACCAGGACTCTTGTCTTCATCTTCATCTGAACACCAGGACCCTCGTCTTCATGTTCATCTTCATCTGAAGACCAGGACTCTTGTCTTCATCTGAAGACCAGGACTCTCGTCTTCATCTTCAGCTGAACACCAGGACTCTTGTCTTCCTGTTCATCTTCATCTGAAGACCAGGATCCTTATCATCAAGTGAAGACCAGGACTCTCATCTTCATCTGATTACCAGGACCTTCATCTTCACTTGAACACCAAGACTCTTGTCTTGATCTTCATCTTCATCTGAAGACCAGGACTCTCGTCTTCATCTGAAGACCAGGACTCTTGTCTTCATCTTCATCTGAACACCAGGACCCTCGTCTTCATGTTCATCTTCATCTTAAGACCAGGATCCTCATCTTAATCTGAAGACCAGGACGCTCATCTTCATCTGAATACCAGGACCTTCATCTTCACTTGAACACCAAGACTCTTGTCTTCATCTGAACACCAGGACTCTCGTCTTCATCTGAAGACCAGGACTCTCGTCTTCATCTTCATCTGAACACCAGCACCCTCGTCTTCATCTTCATCTGAATACCAGGACCTTCATCTTCACTTGAACACCATGACTGTTGTCTTCATCTTCATCTGAAGACCAGGACTCTCATCTGAAGACCAGGACTCTCATCTTCACCTGGATACCAGGACCGTCATCTTCACTTGAACACCAAGACTCTTGTCTTCATCTTCATCTGAAGACCAGGACTCTCATCTTCATCTGAACACCAGGACTCTCATCTTCCTGTTCATCTTCATCTGAAGACCAGGATCCTTATCATCAAGTGAAGACCAGGACTCTCATCTTCATCTGAATACCAGGACCCTTGTCTTCATCTGAAGACCAGGACTCTCGTCTTCATCTGAACACCAGGACCCTCGTCTTCATGTTCATCTTCATCTTAAGACCAGGATCCTCATCTTCATCTGAAGACCAGGACTCTCATCTTCACCTGGATACCAGGACCGTCATCTTCACTTGAACACATACACTCTTGTCTTCATCTTCATCTGAAGACCAGGACTCTCATCTTCATCTGAACACCAGGACTCTCATCTTCCTGTTCATCTTCATCTGAAGACCAGGATCCTTATCATCAAGTGAAGACCAGGACTCTCATCTTCATCTGAATACCAGGACCCTTGTCTTCATCTGAAGACCAGGACTTTCGTCTTCATCTTCACCTGAACACCAGGACTCTCGTCTTCCTGTTCATCTTCATCTGAAGACCAGGATCCTTATCATCAAGTGAAGACCAGGACCTTCATCTTCACTTGAACACCAAGACTCTTGTATTCATCTTCATCTGAAGACCAAGACTCTTGTCTTCATCTTCATCTTCATCTGAAGACCAGGACTCTTGTCTTCATCTGAAGACCAGGATTCTCGTCTTCATCTTCACCTGAACACCAGGACTCTCGTCTTCCTGTTCATCTTCATCTGAAGACCAGGATCCTTATCATCAAGTGAAGACCAGGACTCTCATCTTCATCTGAATACCAGGACCTTCATCTTCACTTGAACACCAAGACTCTTGTCTTCATCTTCATCTTCATCTGAAGACCAGGACTCTTGTCTTCATCTGAAGACCAGGACTCTCGTCTTCATCTTCACCTGAAGACCAGGACTCTCGTCTTCCTGTTCATCTTCATCTGAAGACCAGGATCCTTATCATCAACTGAAGACCAGGACTCTCATCTTCATCTGATTACCAGGACCTTCATCTTCACTTGAACACCAAGACTCTTGTCTTGATCTTCATCTTCATCTAAAGACCAGGACTCTCGTCTTCATCTGAAGACCAGGACTCTTGTCTTCATCTTCATCTGAACACCAGGACCCTCGTCTTCATGTTCATCTTCATCTTAAGACCAGGATCCTCATCTTCATCTGAAGACCAGGACTCTCATCTTCACCTGGATACCAGGACCGTCATCTTCACTTGAACACCAAGATTCTTGTCTTCATCTTCATCTGAAGACCAGGACTCTCATCTTCATCTGAACACCAGGACTCTCATCTTCCTGTTCATCTTCATCTGAAGACCAGGATCCTTATCATCAAGTGAAGACCAGGACTCTCATCTTCATCTGAATACCAGTACCCTTGTCTTCATCTGAAGACCAGGACTCTCGTCTTCATCTTCACCTGAACACCAGGACTCTCGTCTTCCTGTTCATCTTCATCTGAAGACCAGGATCCTTATCATCAAGTGAAGACCAGGACTCTCATCTTCATCTGAATACCAGGACCTTCATCTTCACTTGAACACCAAGACTCTTGTCTTCATCTTCATCTGAAGACCAGGACTCTTGTCTTCATCTGAAGACCAGGATTCTCGTCTTCATCTTCACCTGAACACCAGGACTCTCGTCTTCCTGTTCATCTTCATCTGAAGACCAGGATCCTTATCATCAAGTGAAGACCAGGACTCTCATCTTCATCTGAATACCAGGACCTTCATCTTCACTTGAACACCAAGACTCTTGTCTTCATCTTCATCTTCATCTGAAGACCAGGACTCTTGTCTTCATCTGAAGACCAGGACTCTCGTCTTCATCTTCACCTGAAGACCAGGACTCTCGTCTTCCTGTTCATCTTCATCTGAAGACCAGGATCCTTATCATCAAGTGAAGACCAGGACTCTCATCTTCATCTGATTACCAGGACCTTCATCTTCACTTGAACACCAAGACTCTCTTCTTGATCTTCATCTTCATCTGAAGACCAGGACTCTCGTCTTCATCTGAAGACCAGGACTCTTGTCTTCATCTTCATCTGAACACCAGGACCCTCGTCTTCATGTTCATCTTCATCTTAAGACCAGGATCCTCATCTTCATCTGAAGACCAGGACTCTCATCTTCATCTGAATACCAGGACCTTCATCTTCACTTGAACACCAAGACTCTTGTCTTCATCTGAACACCAGGACTCTCGTCTTCATCTGAAGACCAGGACTCTCGTCTTCATCTTCATCTGAACACCAGGACCCTCGTCTTCATCTTCATCTGAATACCAGGACCTTCATCTTCACTTGAACACCATGACTGTTGTCTTCATCTTCATCTGAAGACCAGGTCTCTCATCTTCACCTGGATACCAGGACCGTCATCTTCACTTGAACACCAAGACTCTTGTCTTCATCTTCATCTGAATACCAGGACCTTCATCTTCACCTGAACACCAAGACTCTCGTCTTCATGTTCATCTTCATCTGAAGACCAGGACTCTCATCTTCATCTGAAGACCAGGACCGTCGTCTTCATCTGAATACCGGGACCTTCATCTTCACTTGAACACCAAGACTCCTGTCTTCATCTTAACACCAGGACCCTCGTCTTCATCTGAATACCAGGACCTTCATCTTCACCAGAACACCAGGACCCTCGTCTTCATCTGAATACCAGGACCTTCATCTTCACTTGAACACCAAGACTCTTGTCTTCATCTTCATCTAAACACCAAGACTCTCGTCTTCATCTGAAGACCAGGACTCTCGTCTTCATCTTCATCTGAACACCAGGACCCTCGTCTTCATCTTCATCTGAATACCAGAACCTTCATCTTCACTTGAACACCATGACTGTTGTCTTCATCTTCATCTGAAGACCAGGACTCTCATCTGAAGACCAGGACTCTAATCTTCACCTGAATACCAGGACCTTCATCTTCACTTGAACACCAAGACTCTTGTCTTCATCTTCATCTGAAGACCAGGACTCTCATCTTCATCTGAAGACCAGGACACTCGTCTTCATCTCCATCTGAAGACCAGGACTCTCATCTTCATCTGAACACCAAGACTCTCGTCTTCATGTTCATATTCATCTGAATACCAGGATCTTCATCTTCATCTGAAGACCAGGACTCTCATCTTCATCTGAAGACCAGGACCGTCGTCTTCATCTGAATACCAGGACCTTCATCTTCACTTGAACACCAAGACTCTTTTCTTCATCTGAACACCAGGACCCTCGTCTTCATCTGAATACCAAGACCTTCATCTTCACTTGAACACCACGACTCTTGTCTTCATCTTCATTTAAACACCAGGCCTCTCGTCTTCATCTGAAGACCAGGACTCTCGTCTTCATCTGAACACCAGGACCCTCGTCTTCATCTTCATCTGAATACCAGGACCTTCATCTTCACTTGAACACCAAGACTCTTGTCTTCATCTTCATCTGAAGACCAGGACTCTCATCTTCATCTGAATACCAGGACCTTCATCTTTACTTGAACACCAAGAATCTATTCTTCATCTTCATCTGAACACCAAGACCCTCGTCTTCATCTGAATACCATCACCTTCATCTTCACTTGAACACCAAGACTCTTGTCTTAATCTTCATCTGAACACCACGACTCTTGTCTTCATCTTCATCTGAAGACCAGGACACTCGTCTTCATCTTCATCTGAAGACCAGGACTCTCATCTTCATCTGAATACCAGGACCCTCGTCTTCATCTGAATACCATCACCTTCATCTTCACTTGAACACCAAGACTCTTGTCTTAATCTTCATCTGAACACCAAGACCCTCGTCTTCATCTGAATACCAGGACCTTCATCTTCACCTGAACACCAAGACTCTTGTCTTCATCTGAACACCAGGACCCTCATCTTCATCTGAATACCAGGACCTTCATCTTCACCAGAACACCAGGACCCTCGTCTTCATCTGAATATCAGGACCTTCATCTTCACTTGAACACCAAGACTCTTGTCTTCATCTGAACACCAGGACCCTCATCTTCATTTTCATCTGAATACCAGGACCTTCATCTTCACCAGAACACCAGGACCCTCGTCTTCATCTGAATACCAGGACCTTCATCTTCACTTGAACACCAAGAGTCTTGTCTTCATCTTCATCTGAAGACCCGGACTCTCATCTTCATCCGAATAGCAGGACCTTCATCTTCACTTGAACACCAAGACTCTTGTCTTCATCTTCATCTGAAGACCAGGACTCTTGTCTTCATCTGAAGACCAGGACTCTCGTCTTCATCTTCACCTGAACACCAGGACTCTCGTCTTCCTGTTCATCTTCATCTGAAGACCAGGATCCTTATCATCCAGTGAAGACCAGGACTCTCATCTTCATCTGAACACCAGGACTGTCATCTTCATCTGAATACCAGGACCTTCATCTTCACTTGAACACCAAGACTCTTGTCTTCATCTGAACACCAGGACCCTCGTCTTCATCTTCATCTGAATACCAGGACCTTCATCTTCACCAGAACACCAGGACCCTCGTCTTCATCTGAATACCAGGACCTTCATCTTCACTTGAACACCAAGACTCTTGTCTTCATCTTCATCTGAACACCAGGACTCTCGTCTTCATCTGAAGACCAGGACTCTCATCTTCATCTGAAGACCAGGACCGTCATCTTCATCTGAATACCAGGACCTTCATCTTCACTTGAACACCAAGACTCTTGTCTTCATCTGAACACCAGGACCCTCGTCTTCATCTTCATCTGAATACCAGGACCTTCATCTTCACCAGAACACCAGGACCCTCATCTTCATCTGAATACCAGGACCTTCATCTTCACTTGAACACCAAGACTCTTGTCTTCATCTTCATCTGAAGACCAGGACTCTTGTCTTCATCTGAAGACCAGGATTCTCGTCTTCATCTTCACCTGAACACCAGGACTCTCGTCTTCCTGTTCATCTTCATCTGAAGACCAGGATCCTTATCATCAAGTGAAGACCAGGACTCTCATCTTCATCTGAAGACCAGGACCTTCATCTTCACTTGAACACCAAGACTCTTGTCTTCATCTTCATCTGAACACCAGGACCCTCGTCTTCATCTGAAGACCAGGACTCTCGTCTTCATCTGAAGACCAGGACTCTCATCTTCATCTGAAGACCAGGACCCTCGTCTTCATCTGAATACCATTACCTTCATCTTCACATGAACACCAAGACTCTTGTCTTCATCTTCATCTGAATACCAGGACCTTCATCTTCACCTGAACACCAAGACTCTCGTCTTCATGTTCATCTTCATCTGAAGACCAGGACTCTCATCTTCATCTGAAGACCAGGACCGTCGTCTTCATCTGAATACCAGGACCTTCATCTTCACTTGAACACCAAGACTCCTGTCTTCATCTTAACACCAGGACCCTCGTCTTCATCTGAATACCAGGACCTTCATCTTCACCAGAACACCAGGACCCTCGTCTTCATCTGAATACCAGGACCTTCATCTTCACTTGAACACCAAGTCTCTTGTCTTCATCTTCATCTAAACACCAAGACTCTCGTCTTCATCTGAAGACCAGGACTCTCGTCTTCATCTTCATCTGAACACCAGGACCCTCGTCTTCATCTTCATCTGAATACCAGGACCTTCATCTTCACCTGAACACCATGACTGTTGTCTTCATCTTCATCTGAAGACCAGGACTCTCATCTGAAGACCAGGACTCTCATCTTCACCTGGATACCAGGACCGTCATCTTCACTTGAACACCAAGACTCTTGTCTTCATCTTCATCTGAAGACCAGGACTCTCATCTTCATCTGAACACCAGGGCTCTCATCTTCCTGTTCATCTTCATCTGAAGACCAGGATCCTTACCATCAAGTGAAGACCAGGACTCTCATCTTCATCTGAATACCAGGACCTTCATCTTCACTTGAACACCAAGACTCTTGTCTTCATCTTCATCTGAAGACCAGGACTCTTGTCTTCATCTGAAGACCAGGATTCTCGTCTTCATCTTCACCTGAACACCAGGACTCTCGTCTTCCTGTTCATCTTCATCTGAAGACCAGGATCCTTATCATCAACTGAAGACCAGGACTCTCATCTTCATCTGATTACCAGGACCTTCATCTTCACTTGAACACCAAGACTCTTGTCTTGATCTTCATCTTCATCTGAAGACCAGGACTCTCGTCTTCATCTGAAGACCAGGACTCTTGTCTACATCTTCATCTGAACACCAGGACCCTCGTCTTCATGTTCATCTTCATCTTAAGACCAGGATCCTCATCTTCATCTGAAGACCAGGACTCTCATCTTCACCTGGATACCAGGACCGTCATCTTCACTTGAACACCAAGACTCTTGTCTTCATCTTCATCAGAAGACCAGGACTCTCATCTTCATCTGAACACCAGGACTCTAATCTTCCTGTTCATCTTCATCTGAAGACCAGGATCCTTATCATCAAGTGAAGACCAGGACTCTCATCTTCATCTGAATACCAGGACCTTCATCTTCACTTGAACACCAAGACTCTTGTCTTCATCTTCATCTTCATCTGAAGACCAGGACTCTTGTCTTCTTCTGAAGACCAGGACTCTCGTCTTCATCTTCACCTGAAGACCAGGACTCTCGTCTTCCTGTTCATCTTCATCTGAAGACCAGGATCCTTATCATCAACTGAAGACCAGGACTCTCATCTTCATCTGATTACCAGGACCTTCATCTTCACTTGAACACCAAGACTCTTGTCTTCATCTTCATCTTCATCTGAAGACCAGGACTCTTGTCTTCATCTGAAGACCAGGATTCTCGTCTTCATCTTCACCTGAACACCAGGACTCTCGTCTTCCTGTTCATCTTCATCTGAAGACCAGGATCCTTATCATCAACTGAAGACCAGGACTCTCATCTTCATCTGATTACCAGGACCTTCATCTTCACTTGAACACCAAGACTCTTGTCTTGATCTTCATCTTCATCTGAAGACCAGGACTCTCGTCTTCATCTGAAGACCAGGACTCTTGTCTACATCTTCATCTGAACACCAGGACCCTCGTCTTCATGTTCATCTTCATCTTAAGACCAGGATCCTCATCTTCATCTGAAGACCAGGACTCTCATCTTCACCTGGATACCAGGACCGTCATCTTCACTTGAACACCAAGACTCTTGTCTTCATCTTCATCAGAAGACCAGGACTCTCATCTTCATCTGAACACCAGGACTCTCATCTTCCTGTTCATCTTCATCTGAAGACCAGGATCCTTATCATCAAGTGAAGACCAGGACTCTCATCTTCATCTGAATACCAGGACCTTCATCTTCACTTGAACACCAAGACTCTTGTCTTCATCTTCATCTTCATCTGAAGACCAGGACTCTTGTCTTCATCTGAAGACCAGGATTCTCGTCTTCATCTTCACCTGAACACCAGGACTCTCGTCTTCCTGTTCATCTTCATCTGAAGACCAGGATCCTTATCATCAAGTGAAGACCAGGACTCTCATCTTCATCTGAATACCAGGACCTTCATCTTCACTTGAACACCAAGACTCTTGTCTTCATCTTCATCTGAAGACCAGGACTCTTGTCTTCTTCTGAAAACCAGGACTCTCGTCTTCATCTTCACCTGAAGACCAGGACTCTCGTCTTCCTGTTCATCTTCATCTGAAGACCAGGATCCTTATCATCAACTGAAGACCAGGACTCTCATCTTCATCTGATTACCAGGACCTTCATCTTCACTTGAACACCAAGACTCTTGTCTTCATCTTCATCTTCATCTGAAGACAGGGACTCTCGTCTTCATCTGAAGACCAGGACTCTTGTCTTCATCTTCATCTGAACACCAGGACCCTCGTCTTCATGTTCATCTTCATCTTAAGACCAGGATCCTCATCTTCATCTGAAGACCAGGACTCTCATCTTCACCTGGATACCAGGACCGTCATCTTCACTTGAACACCAAGATTCTTGTCTTCATCTTCATCTGAAGACCAGGACTCTCATCTTCCTGTTCATCTTCATCTGAAGACCAGGATCCTTATCATCAAGTGAAGACCAGGACTCTCATCTTCATCTGAATACCAGGACCTTCATCTTCACTTGAACACCAAGACTCTTGTCTTCATCTTCATCTGAAGACCAGGACTCTTGTCTTCATCTGAAGACCAGGATTCTCGTCTTCATCTTCACCTGAACACCAGGACTCTCGTCTTCCTGTTCATCTTCATCTGAAGACCAGGATCCTTATCATCAAGTGAAGACCAGGACTCTCATCTTCATCTGATTACCAGGACCTTCATCTTCACTTGAACACCAAGACTCTCTTCTTGATCTTCATCTTCATCTGAAGACCAGGACTCTCGTCTTCATCTGAAGACCAGGACTCTCGTCTTCATCTTCATCTGAACACCAGGACCCTCGTCTTCATCTTCATCTGAATACCAGGACCTTCATCTTCACTTGAACACCATGACTGTTGTCTTCATCTTCATCTGAAGACCAGGTCTCTCATCTGAAGACCAGGACTCTCATCTTCACCTGGATACCAGGACCGTCGTCTTCACTTGAACACCAAGACTCTTGTCTTCATCTTCATCTGAAGACCAGGACTCCCATCTTCATCTGACCACCAGGACTCTCATCTTCCTGTTCATCTTCATCTGAAGACCAGGATCCTTATCATCAAGTGAAGACCAGGACTCTCATCTTCATCTGAATACCAGGACCTTCATCTTCACTTGAACACCAAGACTCTTGTCTTCATCTTCATCTGAAGACCAGGACTCTTGTCTTCATCTGAAGACCAGGACTCTCGTCTTCATCTTCATCTGAACACCAGGACCCTCGTCTTCATCTTCATCTTCATACCAGGACCTTCATCTTCACCTGAACACCAAGACTCTCGTCTTCATGTTCATCTTCATCTGAAGACCAGGATCTTCATCTTCATCTGAACACCTGGACTCTCATGTTCATCTGAAGACCAGGACCCCCCATCTTCATCTGAATACCATTACCTTCATCTTCACATGAACACTAAGACTCTTGTCTTCATCTTCATCTGAATACCAGGACCTTCATCTTCACCTGAACACCAAGACTCTCGTCTTCATGTTCATCTTCATCTGAAGACCAGGACTCTCATCTTCATCTGAAGACCAGGACCGTCGTCTTCATCTGAATACCAGGACCTTCATCTTCACTTGAACACCAAGACTCCTGTCTTCATCTTAACACCAGGACCCTCGTCTTCATCTGAATACCAGGACCTTCATCTTCACCAGAACACCAGGACCCTCGTCTTCATCTGAATACCAGGACCTTCATCTTCACTTGAACACCAAGACTCTTGTCTTCATCTTCATCTAAACACCAAGACTCTCGTCTTCATCTGAAGACCAGGACTCTCGTCTTCATCTTCATCTGAACACCAGGACCCTCGTCTTCATCTTCATCTGAATACCAGGACCTTCATCTTCACTTGAACACCATGACTGTTGTCTTCATCTTCATCTGAAGACCAGGACTCTCATCTGAAGACCAGGACTCTAATCTTCACCTGAATACCAGGACCTTCATCTTCACTTGAACACCAAGACTCTTGTCTTCATCTTCATCTGAAGACCAGGACTCTCATCTTCATCTGAAGACCAGGACACTCGTCTTCATCTCCATCTGAAGACCAGGACTCTCATCTTCATCTGAACACCAAGACTCTCGTCTTCATGTTCATATTCATCTGAATACCAGGATCTTCATCTTCATCTGAAGACCAGGACTCTCATCTTCATCTGAAGACCAGGACCGTCGTCTTCATCTGAATACCAGGACCTTCATCTTCACTTGAACACCAAGACTCTTTTCTTCATCTGAACACCAGGACCCTCGTCTTCATCTGAATACCAAGACCTTCATCTTCACTTGAACACCACGACTCTTGTCTTCATCTTCATTTAAACACCAGGACTCTCGTCTTCATCTGAAGACCAGGACTCTCGTCTTCATCTGAACACCAGGACCCTCGTCTTCATCTTCATCTGAATACCAGGACCTTCATCTTCACTTGAACACCAAGACTCTTGTCTTCATCTTCATCTGAAGACCAGGACTCTCATCTTCATCTGAATACCAGGACCTTCATCTTTACTTGAACACCAAGAATCTTGTCTTCATCTTCATCTGAACACCAAGACCCTCGTCTTCATCTGAATACCATCACCTTCATCTTCACTTGAACACCAAGACTCTTGTCTTAATCTTCATCTGAACACCACGACTCTTGTCTTCATCTTCATCTGAAGACCAGGACACTCGTCTTCATCTTCATCTGAAGACCAGGACTCTCATCTTCATCTGAATACCAGGACCCTCGTCTTCATCTGAATACCATCACCTTCATCTTCACTTGAACACCAAGACTCTTGTCTTAATCTTCATCTGAACACCAAGACCCTCGTCTTCATCTGAATACCAGGACCTTCATCTTCACCTGAACACCAAGACTCTTGTCTTCATCTGAACACCAGGACCCTCATCTTCATCTGAATACCAGGACCTTCATCTTCACCAGAACACCAGGACCCTCGTCTTCATCTGAATACCAGGACCTTCATCTTCACTTGAACACCAAGACTCTTGTCTTCATCTGAACACCAGGACCCTCATCTTCATTTTCATCTGAATACCAGGACCTTCATCTTCACCAGAACACCAGGACCCTCGTCTTCATCTGAATACCAGGACCTTCATCTTCACTTGAACACCAAGACTCTTGTCTTCATCTTCATCTAAACACCAGGACCCTCGTCTTGATCTTAATCTGAATACCAGGACCTTCATCTTCACTTGAACACCAAGAGTCTTGTCTTCATCTTCATCTGAAGACCCGGACTCTCATCTTCATCCGAATAGCAGGACCTTCATCTTCACTTGAACACCAAGACTCTTGTCTTCATCTTCATCTGAAGACCAGGACTCTTGTCTTCATCTGAAGACCAGGACTCTCGTCTTCATCTTCACCTGAACACCAGGACTCTCGTCTTCCTGTTCATCTTCATCTGAAGACCAGGATCCTTATCATCAAGTGAAGACCAGGACTCTCATCTTCATCTGAACACCAGGACCGTCATCTTCATCTGAATACCAGGACCTTCATCTTCACTTGAACACCAAGACTCTTGTCTTCATTTGAACACCAGGACCCTCGTCTTCATCTTCATCTGAATACCAGGACCTTCATCTTCACCAGAACACCAGGACCCTCGTCTTCATCTGAATACCAGGACCTTCATCTTCACTTGAACACCAAGACTCTTGTCTTCATCTTCATCTGAACACCAGGACTCTCGTCTTCATCTGAAGACCAGGACTCTCATCTTCATCTGAAGACCAGGACCGTCATCTTCATCTGAATACCAGGACCTTCATCTTCACTTGAACACCAAGACTCTTGTCTTCATCTGAACACCAGGACCCTCGTCTTCATCTTCATCTGAATACCAGGACCTTCATCTTCACCAGAACACCAGGACCCTCATCTTCATCTGAATACCAGGACCTTCATCTTCACTTGAACACCAAGACTCTTGTCTTCATCTCAACACCAGGGCTCTCGTCTTCATCAGAAGACCAGGACTCTCGTCTTCATCTTCATTTGAACACCAGGATCCTTGTCTTCATCTTCATCTGAATACCAGGACCTTCATCTTCACTTGAACACCAAGACTCTTGTCTTCATTTTCATTTTCATCTGAAGACCAGGACTCTCATCTTCATCTGAATACCAGGACCTTCATCTTCACCTGAACACCAAGACTCTCGTCTTCACGTTCATCTTCATCTGAAGACCAGGATCTTCATCTTCATCTGAAGACCTGAACTCTCATCTTCATCTGAAGACCAGGACCCTCGTCTTCATCTGAATACCAGGACCTTTATCTTCACTTGAACACCAAGACTCTTGTCTTCATCTTGATCTGAACACCAGGACCCTCGTCTTCATCAGAAGACCAGGGCTCTCGTCTTCATCTTCACCTGACCACCAGGACTCTTGTCTTCCTGTTCATCTTCATCTGAACACCAGGATCCTCGTCTTCATCTTCATCTGAAGACCAGCATCCTCATCTTCATCTGAAGACCAGGACTCTTATCTTCATCTTCATCCTAAGACCAGAACCCTCGTCTTCATCTGAACACCAGGACCCTCGTCTTCATCTTCATCTGAATACCAGGACCTTCATCTTCACTTGAACACCAAGACTCTTGTCTTCATCTTCATCTGAAGACCAGGACTCTCATCTTCATCTGAATACCAGGACCTTCATCTTTACTTGAACACCAAGAATCTTGTCTTCATCTTCATCTGAACACCAAGACCCTCGTCTTCATCTGAATACCATCACCTTCATCTTCACTTGAACACCAAGACTCTTGTCTTAATCTTCATCTGAACACCACGACTCTTGTCTTCATCTTCATCTGAAGACCAGGACACTCGTCTTCATCTTCATCTGAAGACCAGGACTCTCATCTTCATCTGAATACCAGGACCCTCGTCTTCATCTGAATACCATCACCTTCATCTTCACTTGAACACCAAGACTCTTGTCTTAATCTTCATCTGAACACCAAGACCCTCGTCTTCATCTGAATACCAGGACCTTCATCTTCACCTGAACACCAAGACTCTTGTCTTCATCTGAACACCAGGACCCTCATCTTCATCTGAATACCAGGACCTTCATCTTCACCAGAACACCAGGACCCTCGTCTTCATCTGAATACCAGGACCTTCATCTTCACTTGAACACCAAGACTCTTGTCTTCATCTGAACACCAGGACCCTCATCTTCATTTTCATCTGAATACCAGGACCTTCATCTTCACCAGAACACCAGGACCCTCGTCTTCATCTGAATACCAGGACCTTCATCTTCACTTGAACACCAAGACTCTTGTCTTCATCTTCATCTAAACACCAGGACCCTCGTCTTGATCTTAATCTGAATACCAGGACCTTCATCTTCACTTGAACACCAAGAGTCTTGTCTTCATCTTCATCTGAAGACCCGGACTCTCATCTTCATCCGAATAGCAGGACCTTCATCTTCACTTGAACACCAAGACTCTTGTCTTCATCTTCATCTGAAGACCAGGACTCTTGTCTTCATCTGAAGACCAGGACTCTCGTCTTCATCTTCACCTGAACACCAGGACTCTCGTCTTCCTGTTCATCTTCATCTGAAGACCAGGATCCTTATCATCAAGTGAAGACCAGGACTCTCATCTTCATCTGAACACCAGGACCGTCATCTTCATCTGAATACCAGGACCTTCATCTTCACTTGAACACCAAGACTCTTGTCTTCATTTGAACACCAGGACCCTCGTCTTCATCTTCATCTGAATACCAGGACCTTCATCTTCACCAGAACACCAGGACCCTCGTCTTCATCTGAATACCAGGACCTTCATCTTCACTTGAACACCAAGACTCTTGTCTTCATCTTCATCTGAACACCAGGACTCTCGTCTTCATCTGAAGACCAGGACTCTCATCTTCATCTGAAGACCAGGACCGTCATCTTCATCTGAATACCAGGACCTTCATCTTCACTTGAACACCAAGACTCTTGTCTTCATCTGAACACCAGGACCCTCGTCTTCATCTTCATCTGAATACCAGGACCTTCATCTTCACCAGAACACCAGGACCCTCATCTTCATCTGAATACCAGGACCTTCATCTTCACTTGAACACCAAGACTCTTGTCTTCATCTCAACACCAGGGCTCTCGTCTTCATCAGAAGACCAGGACTCTCGTCTTCATCTTCATTTGAACACCAGGATCCTTGTCTTCATCTTCATCTGAATACCAGGACCTTCATCTTCACTTGAACACCAAGACTCTTGTCTTCATTTTCATTTTCATCTGAAGACCAGGACTCTCATCTTCATCTGAATACCAGGACCTTCATCTTCACCTGAACACCAAGACTCTCGTCTTCACGTTCATCTTCATCTGAAGACCAGGATCTTCATCTTCATCTGAAGACCTGAACTCTCATCTTCATCTGAAGACCAGGACCCTCGTCTTCATCTGAATACCAGGACCTTTATCTTCACTTGAACACCAAGACTCTTGTCTTCATCTTGATCTGAACACCAGGACCCTCGTCTTCATCAGAAGACCAGGGCTCTCGTCTTCATCTTCACCTGACCACCAGGACTCTTGTCTTCCTGTTCATCTTCATCTGAACACCAGGATCCTCGTCTTCATCTTCATCTGAAGACCAGCATCCTCATCTTCATCTGAAGACCAGGACTCTTATCTTCATCTTCATCCTAAGACCAGAACCCTCGTCTTCATCTGAATACCAGGACCTTCATCTTCACTTGAACACCAAGACTCTTGTCTTCATCTTCATCTGAAGACCAGGACACTCGTCTTCATCTTCATCTTATTAGCAGGACCCTCAACTTCATCTGAATACCAGGACCCTCATCTTCATCTTCATCTGAACACCAGGACCCTCATCTTCATCTTCATCTGAACACCAGGACCCTCATCTTCATCTTCATCTGAACACCAGGACCCTCATCTTCATCTTTATCTGAATACCAGGACCCTCATCTTCATCTGAATACCAGGACCCTCATCTTCATCTTCGTCTGAACACCAGGACCCTCATCTTCATCTGAATACCAGGACCCTCAACTTCATCTTCATCTTTATCTGAATACCAGGACCTCATCTTCATCTGAACACCAGGACCCTCATCTTCATCTGAACACCAGGACCCTCGTCTTCATCTTCATCTCACAGGCCAATAGGAGTGCAGGTTTTAGGCTGTTTTCCTTGGTAAGGGTAGATTGGGGGGCAGTCTTACCCAGGGAGAGCAAGTTTGAGGACACTTTTACCAGAAGAGGGGAGGTTTGGGGGTAGTTTTCCTTCGTAAGGGTAGTTTAGGGGGCAGTTTTACCTGGGTAGGACAGGGCCTGGATGGTGAATTAACCTCATAAATGTTGTAATTTTAATGATTTTCTCATGAATATGACTTCTTCCTGCAGGGCTCTCAGGGTGAATCTCTGCCTGATGAATGTTACAATTCTGATGTTTTTCCTCTAAACTTGATGTCTTCCTGCAGGTTTTGGTTTAATTTCTCAATTTTTCCTCTAAATTTAGCATCTTCCTGCAGGTTTCAGGGCTCTCACGGTGAATCTCTTCCGGATAAATGTTATAATTCTGATGTTTTTCCTCTAAACTTGATGTCTTCCTGCAGGTTTTGGTGTAATTTCTCAATTTTTCCTCTAAATTTAGCATCTTCCTGCAGGTTTCAGGGCTCTCAGGATGAATCTCTACCTGATAAAAGTTGTTATTTTGATGTTTTTCCTCTAAATTTTGCATCTTCCTGTAGGTTTTGGTGTAATTTCTCAGTTTTTCCTCTAAATGTAGCATCTTCCTGCAGGTTTTGGTGTAATTTCTCAATTTTTCCTCTAAATTTAGCATCTTCCTGCAGGTTTCAAGGCTCTCAGGGTGAATCTCTACCTGATAAACGTTATAATTCTGATGTTTTTCCTCAAAATTTAACGTTTTCCTGCAGCTTTCGGGCCTCTTGGGATGAATCTCTGCGTGATAAATGTTATACTGCTGATGTTTTTCCTCTAAACTTGATGTCTTCCTGCAGGTTTTGGTGTAATTTCTCAGTTTTTCCTCTAAATTTAACGTCTTTCTGCAGGTTTCAGGGCTCTCAGGATTAATCTCTGCCCAATAAATGTTATAATTCCTATGTCTTTCCTCTAAATTTAAGATCTTCCTGCAGGTTTTTGGTGTAATTTCTAATTTTTTCCTCTAAATTTAGCATCTTCCTGCAGGTTTCATGGCTCTCAGGATGAATCTCTACCTGATAAAAGTTGTTATTTTGATGTTTTTCCTCTAAATTTAGCATCTTCCTGTAGGTTTTGGTGTAATTTCTCAGTGTTTCCTCTAAATTTAGCATCTTCCTACAGGTTTTGGTGTAATTTCTCAGTTTTTCCTCTAAATATAACGTCTTTCTTCAGGTTTCAGGGTTCTCAGGATGAATCTCTACCTGATAAATGTTATAATTCTGATGTTTTTCCTCTAAATTTAGCATCTTCCTGCAGGTTTCGGTCTAATTTTGATGTTTTCTCTCTAAATTTAGCATCTTTCTGCAGGTTTCAGGGCTCTCGGAATGAATCTCTACCTGATAAATATTATAATTTTGATGTTTTCCTCTAAATTTAGCATCTTCCTGCAGGTTTTGGTGTAATTTCTCAGTTTTTTCTCTAAATTTAATGTCTTTCTTCAGGTTTCAGGGCTCTCAGGGTGAATCTCTACCTGATAAATGTTATAATTCTGATATTTTTCTTATAAATTTAGCATCTTCCTGCAGGTTTTGGTGTAATTTCTCAGTTTTTCCTCTAAATTTATCATCTTTCTGCAGGTTTCAGGATGAATCTCTACCTGATAAAAGTTATTTTGATGTTTTTCCTCTAAATTTAGCATCTTCCTGCAGGTTTTGGTGTAATTTCTCAGTTTTTCCTCTAAATTAACGTCTTCCTGCAGGTTTCAGGGCTCTCAGGGTGACTCTCTACCTGATAAATGTCATAATTCTGATGATTTTCCTCTAAATTTAGCATCTTCCTGCAGGTTTTGGTGTAATTTCTCAGTTTTTTCTCTAAATTTAATGTCTTTCTTCAGGTTTCAGGGCTCTCAGGGTGAATCTCTACCTGATAAATGTTATAATTCTGATATTTTTCTTATAAATTTAGCATCTTCCTGCAGGTTTTGGTGTAATTTCTCAGTTTTTCCTCTAAATTTATCATCTTTCTGCAGGTTTCAGGATGAATCTCTACCTGATAAAAGTTATTTTGATGTTTTTCCTCTAAATTTAGCATCTTCTTGCAGGTTTTGGTGTAATTTCTCAGTTTTTCCTCTAAATTAACGTCTTCCTGCAGGTTTCAGGGCTCTCAGGGTGACTCTCTACCTGATAAATGTCATAATTCTGATGATTTTCCTCTAAATTTAGCATCTTTCTGCAGGTTTTGGTGTAATTTCTCAGTTTTTCCTCTAAATTTATCATCTTTCTGCAGGTTTCAGGATGAATTTCTACCTGATAAAAGTTGTTATTTTGATATTTTTCCTCTAAATTTCGCATCTTCCTGCAGGCTTCAGGGCTCTCGGAATGAATCTCTACCTGATAAATATTATAATTTTGTTGTTTTCCTCTAAATTTAACATCTTCCTGCAGGTTTCAGGGCTCTCAGGATGAATCTCTGCCCGATAAATATTATAATTCTGATATTTTTCCTTTAAATTTAGCATCTTTCTGCAGGTTTCAGGGCTCTCAGGGTGACTCTACCTGATAAATGTCATAATTCTGATGATTTTCCTCTAAATTTAGCATCTTTCTGCAGGTTTTGGTGTAATTTCTCAGTTTTTCCTCTAAATTTATCATCTTTCTGCAGGTTTCAGGATGAATCTCTACCTGATAAAAGTTATTTTGATGTTTTTCCTCTAAATTTAGCGTCTTTCTGCAGGTTTCAGGATGAATCTCTGCCCGATAAATGTCATAATTCTGAGGTTTTTCCTCTAAATTTAGCATCTTCCTGCAGGTTTTGGTGTAATTTCTCAGTTTTTCCTCTAAATTAACGTCTTCTTGCAGGTTTCAGGGCTCTCAGGGTGACTCTCTACCTGATAAATGTTATAATTCTGATGTTTTTCCTCTAAATTTAGCATCTTCCTGCAGGTTTTGGTGTAATTTCTCAGTTTTTTCTCTAAATTTAATGTCTTTCTTCAGGTTTCAGGGCTCTTAGGGTGAATCTCTACCTGATAAATGTCATAATTCTGATGATTTTCCTCTAAATTTAGCATCTTTCTGCAGGTTTCAGGGCTCTCAGGATTAACCTCTGCCCGATAAATGTTAAAATTCTGATGTTTTTCCTCTAAATTTAGCATCTTTCTGCAGGTTTTGGTGTAATTTCTCAGTTTTTCCTCTAAATTTATCATCTTTCTGCAGGTTTCAGGGCTCTCAGGGTGAATCTCTACCCGATAAAAGTTGTTATTTTCATGTTTTTCCTCTAAATTTAACGTCTTCCTGCAGGTTTCAGGGCTGTCAGGATGAATCTCTGCCTGATAAATGTTATAATTCTGATGTTTTTCCTCTAAATTTAGCATCTTTCTGCTGGTTTTGGTGTAATTTCTCAGTTTTTCCTCTAAATTTATCATCTTTCTGCAGGTTTCAGGATGAATCTTTACCTTATAAAAGTTGTTATTTTGATGTTTTTCCTCTAAATTTTGCATCTTTCTGCAGGTTTCAGGGCTCTCAGGGTGAATCTCTACCTGATAAATGTCATAATTCTGATGTTTTTCCTCTAAATTTAGCATCTTCCTGCAGGTTTTGGTGTAATTTCTCAGTTTTTCCTCTAAATTTATCATCTTTCTGCAGGTTTCAGGATGAATCTCTACCTGATAAAAGTTGTTATTTTGATGTTTTTCCTCTAAATTTTGCATCTTTCTGCAGGTTTCAGGGCTCTCAGGGTGAATCTCTACCTGATAAATGTCATAATTCTTATGATTTTCCTCTAAATTTAGCATCTTCCTGCAGGTTTTGGTGTAATTTCTCAGTTTTTCCTCTAAATGAACGTCTTCCTGCAGGTTTCACGGCTCTCAGGGTAAATCTCTACCTGATAAATATTATAATTCTGATATTTTTCCTTTAAATTTATCATCTTCCTGCAGGTTTCAGGGCTCTCAGGGTGACTCTCTACCTGATAAATGTCATAATTCTGATGATTTTCCTCTAAATTTAGCATCTTTCTGCAGGTTTTGGTGTAATTTCTCAGTTTTTCCTCTTAATTTATCATCTTTCTGCAGGTTTCAGGATGAATCTCTACCTGATAAAAGTTGTTATTTTGATGTTTTTCCTCTAAATTTTGCATCTTCCTGCAGGTTTCAGGGTGAATCTCTGCCTCGTTAATGTTATAATTCTGATATTTTTCTCATAAATTTAACATCTTCCTGCGGGTTTTGGTCTAATTTTGATGTTTTCTCTCTAAATTTAGCATCTTCTTGCAGGTTTCAGGGCTCTCAGGGTGAATCTCTACCAGATAAATGTTATAATTCTGATGTTTTTCCTCTAAATTTAGCATCTTTCTGCAGGTTTTGGTGTAATTTCTCAGTTTTTCCTCTAAATATATCATCTTTCTGCAGGTTTCAGGATGAATCTCTACCTGATAAAAGTTATTTTGATGTTTTTCCTCTAAATTTTGCATCTTTCTGCAGGTTTCAGGGCTCTCGGAATGAATCTCTACCTGATAAATATTATAATTTTGATGTTTTCCTCTAAATTTAGCATCTTCCTGCAGGTTTTGGTGTAATTTCTCAGTTTTTTCTTTTAAATTTAATGTCTTTCTTCAGGTTTCAGGGCTCTTAGGGTGAATCTCTACCTGATAAATGTTATAATTCTGATATTTTTCTTATAAATTTAGCATCTTTCTGCAGGTTTTGGTGTAATTTCTCAGTTTTTCCTCTAAATTTATCATCTTTCTGCAGGTTTCAGGGCTCTCAGGGTGAATCTCTACCTAATAAATGTTCTAATTCTGATATTTTTCTTATAAATTTAGCATCTTCCTGCAGGCTTCAGGGTGAATCTCTGCCTCGTTAAAGTTATAATTCTGATATTTTTCTTATAAATTTAACATCTTCCTGCAGGTTTTGGTCTAATTTTGATGTTTTCTCTCTAAATTTAGCATCTTCTTGCAGGTTTCAGGGCTCTCAGGGTGAATCTCTACCTGATAAATGTTATAATTCTGATGTTTTTCCTCTAAATTTAGCATCTTCCTGCAGGTTTTGGTGTAATTTCTCAGTTTTTCCTCTAAATTTATCATCTTTCTGCAGGTTTCAGGATGAATCTCTACCTGATAAAAGTTATTTTCATGTTTTCTCTCTAAATTTAGCATCTTCCTGCAGGTTTCAGGGCTCTCAGGATCAATCTCTACCTGATAAATGTTATAATTCTGATGTTTTTCCTCTAAATTTAGCATCTTCCTGCAGGTTTTGGTGTAATTTCTCAGTTTTTCCTCTAAATTTATCATCTTTCTGCAGGTTTCAGGATGAATCTCTACCTGATAAAAGTTGTTATTTTGATGTTTTTCCTCTAAATTTTGCATCTTTCTGCAGGTTTCAGGGCTCTCAGGGTGAATCTCTACCTGATAAATGTCATAATTCTTATGATTTTCCTCTAAATTTAGCATCTTCCTGCAGGTTTTGGTGTAATTTCTCAGTTTTTCCTCTAAATGAACGTCTTCCTGCAGGTTTCACGGCTCTCAGGGTAAATCTCTACCTGATAAATATTATAATTCTGATATTTTTCCTTTAAATTTATCATCTTCCTGCAGGTTTCAGGGCTCTCAGGGTGACTCTCTACCTGATAAATGTCATAATTCTGATGATTTTCCTCTAAATTTAGCATCTTTCTTCAGGTTTTGGTGTAATTTCTCAGTTTTTCCTCTAAATTTATCATCTTTCTGCAGGTTTCAGGATGAATCTCTACCTGATAAAAGTTGTTATTTTGATGTTTTTCCTCTAAATTTTGCATCTTCCTGCAGGTTTCAGGGTGAATCTCTGCCTCGTTTATGTTATAATTCTGATATTTTTCTTATAAATTTAACATCTTCCTGCGGGTTTTGGTCTAATTTTGATGTTTTCTCTCTAAATTTAGCGTCTTCTTGCAGGTTTCAGGGCTCTCAGGGTGAATCTCTACCTGATAAATGTCATAATTCTGATGTCTTCCTCTAAATTTAACGTCTTCCTGCAGGTTTCAGGACGAGTCTCTACCTGATAAATGTTGTTATTTTGATGTTTTTCCTCTAAATTTAGCATATTCCTGCAGGTTTCAGGGCTCTCAGGGTGAATCTACCTGATAAATGTCATAATTCTGATGATTTTCCTCTAAATTTAGCATCTTCCTGCAGGTTTTGGTGTAATTTCTCAGTTTTTCGTCTAAATATAACGTCTTTCTTCAGGTTTCAGGGCTCTCAGGATCAATCTCTACCTGATAAATGTTATAATTCTGATGTTTTTCCTCTAAATTTAGCATCTTCCTGCAGGTTTTGGTGTAATTTCTCAGTTTTTCCTCTAAATTTATCATCTTTCTGCAGGTTTCAGGATGAATCTCTACCTGATAAAAGTTGTTATTTTGATGTTTTTCCTCTAAATTTTGCATCTTTCTGCAGGTTTCAGGGCTCTCGGAATGAATCTCTACCTGATAAATATTATAATTTTGTTGTTTTCCTCTAAATTTAACATCTTCCTGCAGGTTTCAGGGCTCTCAGGATGAATCTCTGCCCGATAAATGTCATAATTCTGATGATTTTCCTCTAAATTTAGCATCTTCCTGCAGGTTTTGGTGTAATTTCTCAGTTTTTCCTCTAAATGAACGTCTTCCTGCAGGTTTCACGGCTCTCAGGGTAAATCTCTACCTGATAAATATTATAATTCTGATATTTTTCCTTTAAATTTATCATCTTCCTGCAGGTTTCAGGGCTCTCAGGGTGACTCTCTACCTGAGAAATGTCATAATTCTGATGATTTTCCTCTAAATTTAGCATCTTTCTGCAGGTTTTGGTGTAATTTCTCAGTTTTTCCTCTAAATTTATCATCTTCCTGCAGGTTTCAGGGCTCTCGGAATGAATCTCTACCTGATAAATGTCATAATTCTGATGTCTTCCTCTAAATTTAACGTCTTCCTGCAGGTTTCAGGACGAGTCTCTACCTGATAAATGTTATAATTCTGATGTTTTTCCTCTAAATTTAGCATCTTTCTGCAGGTTTCAGGATGAATCTCTGCCCGATAAATGTTAAAATTCTGATGTTTTTCCTCTAAATTTAGCATCTTTCTGCAGGTTTTGGTGTAATTTCTCAGTTTTTCCTCTAAATTTAGCATCGTCCTGCAGGTTTCAGGGCTCTCAGGATGAATCTCTACCTGATAAATGTTATAATTCTGATGTTTTTCCTCTAAATTTAGGATCTTCCTGCAGGTTTTGGGATGAATCTCTACCAGATAAAAGTTGTTATTTTCATGTTTTTCCTCTAAATTTAGCATCTTTCTGCTGGTTTTGGTGTAATTTCTCAGTTTTTCCTCTAAATTTATCATCTTTCTGCAGGTTTCAGGATGAATCTCTACCTGATAAATGTTATAATTCTGATGTTTTTCCTCTAAATTTAGCATCTTTCTGCTGGTTTTGGTGTAATTTCTCAGTTTTTCCTCTAA
>NW_026559367.1:0-5001 GCF_022539595.1 Amphiprion ocellaris | reverse complement strand
ATTAAAATAATCATTAGTTGCAGCCATTGCACACTGTTTTCAGGGGTTAAAGAAAATTCCTCATTATAGTATAATATTGTGGTATTGTATTTTTATTGGTCATACATTCATAAGTTTAGGTATCTTTATAAGATACCTGTGCAAAATCTGTGTAATATTTTGGCTTTTATTTTCACAGAGCCATAATGTCAAGAAGGAAGAACAGGATACAGCCTGTTGATGATGCAACATCATATATTCTGTCTTCGAGGGACAAGCCGGGATTTATAGAAAGATTTATTAATAGTAACAAAGGTATGGGACAGTGAATCTTTGCATGTTACACCACACAGTTGCACAGTATAAAATATCTACAGTAGTATTTATATAAACAAGCCTCTCTCACACATACACAACAGAGGAAAACCGCTGAATCCCCAGCTGGTATTCCTCCGATGTTGCTGTTTCACACATGCAACACACAACAGAAGACTTTTCTGCCAGAGAGTATTTATGAGCTGTGGGTCATTTTTTTATTAGAAAAGTTTAGACAACTAAGTGTTTCTTCAATTAAATGTGTATTTAATTATGTCCTCATAGGAAAGAGGAGTGTTTGTTACCCAGCCCATTAAACCAGGAGCTTTCCTCTTGGAATACAGAGGTGAACTCTTATCAGTTGAAGAATGCCGGTCCAGACACTACTCGGAGAAACAGAGTACATTTCTGTTTGAATTTGAATGGCAAAAATGTCGCTGGGGGTAAGAAAGTTTTGCATTTTGCAGAAATTATGTTTTGATTGCAATCTCAAACAAGGTTTTGAATGGTTAATGAATGACAACAGGAACAATCTTTGTAATCACACATAGAATAGACTTAATTTAGTCTAATAAATTAGTTTAAGTCTGTAACAAAGTTGTCATCAAGGAGACTTGGTATGTTATAGTATCTTATTCTCGTCACACTGTTTAAAAACATGTATATTAAAAGGAATTGATAACAAAAGTGTAAATAGGTGCACACTTTAGAATTAAACATTTTTCTTTTACATTTTTAGTATTGATGCATCAAAAGAAGACGGCTCTCTTGGAAGATTAGTGAATGACAATCACAGATCTCCAAATTGCATCATGAAAAAAAATCATAGTAAACAACACACCACATATGTGTCTATTTGCTGTGAAAAAAAATAGAAATCGGATCTGAAATTGAGTACAACTACGGTGATTGGCGTAAAATGGTACTTTGTTTTTGCTAATTTGTGTAAAAATGTGTTGCAA
Source organism: Amphiprion ocellaris (assembly GCF_022539595.1). Classification (NCBI taxonomy): domain Eukaryota; kingdom Metazoa; phylum Chordata; class Actinopteri; family Pomacentridae; genus Amphiprion; species Amphiprion ocellaris. Next base: position 3,745 of record NW_026559367.1, on the reverse strand, counting down.
AAGTAAAAATTGGTGAACTAGTGCACGACAGCAATTGCTTTATGTCTGTCTCCATAATGCATTGTGACTTGTTGATAAGCATTCAGCTAAACTTTAAAAAACATGGCATATTTCTGAAAAAGAGCAAATTGTGTCTGTCAGCATGTAGTGTTTTATTGTTTGTATCTGAATTCCAGCAAACAAACAAAGCAGACTTCTCCTGTGGCAGCAGAGATCGAGATGTCCCCCATAGATGGTGCTTTGCATGAGAATTCAAACCAGAATGATGCTTTGTGCACAGGTAATGGTGCGAGGTAGACAGTGTTGGCCTTAAAAGAAATGTGTTCCTCTGACTGACATCTTTCTACTATTGTCCTCATGGAGCCAGTGAACATCACACACTCATACATTTCTCTACTTTCAGTACTTTTCAGTAGTTTTTTTGTTTGTATCTAAATTGCAGGTAACAAACAAGATGGCTTCTGCTGTGGCAGTAGAGCCTGAGATGTCCCCCATACATGGTGCTTCACATGAGGATTCAGACCAAGATGATGCTTATGCACAGGTAATGTAGATACTGTTGGTCTGCACACTATGTAGTTCCATTACCAAGATAGGAGGAATTCAAACTGCTTGTCTGATGTGGCCTTTCATTCAGGGTGATGATATAGACTTCAGTTTTAAGGAAATGAGTTCCTCTGACTGACACCTTTTAATCTTGTCCTCATGTAGCCAGTTAACATCACACACTTATACATTTCTCTACTCCACTTCTTGAAGCTAGTGGGCATCACACCCAAATGTTCCCAGGACAGTTCATGTGGGGCCCAGTTCACATCACACACTCATGCTTTTATCGCCTTAACTTCTTGTGAGCCTCACACACAAATGTTCCCAGTACACACCATGTGGGGCCCAGTTCACATCACACACTCACATTGTTTCTAGTCTTGACCCTCATGGGGCCCTCCGTATGGATCACAACTTAGGTGTTTTCACGTCCTTGCTGCAATGCATGACATAATTTAAACTGATAATTGCAGGTGTATTTTCACACTACTTGAACTGCTGCATGTTTGAAAAGGCTCATTTGAATTTGATGCATTCTAACCATCTGTAACGCACTGTGACACTTGTTGGTACCTCTGGAGAAGATGATGCTCTACATGTAGCTTTCAGTTTATGCTGTTTCAAACATGGTTTTCACATAAACTCTAGTAATGTGCATATTTCTAAATATAGAACATGTTGGATGTCAGTGCTTAATGCTTTTTGTTTGTATCTAAATTGCAGGTAACAAACAAGATGGCTTCTGCTGTGGCAGTAGAGCCTGAGATGTCCCCCATACATGGTGCTTCACATGAGGATTCAGACCAAGATGATGCTTATGCACAGGTAATGTAGATACTGTTGGTCTGCACACTATGTAGTTCCATTACCAAGATAGGAGGAATTCAAACTGCTTGTCTGATGTGGCCTTTCATTCAGGGTGATGATATAGACTTCAGTTTTAAGGAAATGAGTTCCTCTGACTGACACCTTCCTAATCTTGTCCTCATGTAGCCAGTTAACATCACACACTCATACATTTCTCTACTCCACTTCTTGAAGCTAGTGGGCATCACACCCAAATGTTCCCAGGACAGTTCATGTGGGGCCCGGTTCACATCACACACTCATGCTTTTATCTGCCTTAACTTCTTGTGAGCCTCACACACAAATGTTCCCAGTACACACCATGTGGGGCCCAGTTCACATCACACACTCACATTGTTTCTAGTCTTGACCCTCATGGGGCCCTCCGTATGGATCACAACTTAGGTGTTTTCACATCCTTGCTGCAATGCATGACATAATTTAAACTCTGATAATTGCAGGTGTATTTTTCACACTACTTGAACTGCTGCATGTTTGAAAAGGCTCATTTGAATTTGATGCATTCTAACCATCTGTAACGCACTGTGACACTTGTTGGTACCTCTGGAGAAGATGATGCTCTACATGTAGCTTTCAGTTTATACTGTTTCAAACATGGTTTTCACATAAACTCTAGTAATGTGCATATTTCTAAATATAGAACATGTTGGATGTCAGTGCTTAATGCTTTTTGTTTGTATCTAAATTGCAGGTATCAAACAAGATGGCTTCTGCTGTGGCAGTAGAGCCTGAGATGTCCCCCATACATGGTGCTTCACATGAGGATTCAGACCAAGATGATGCTTATGCACAGGTAATGTAGATACTGTTGGTCTGCACACTATGTAGTTCCATTACCAAGATAGGAGGAATTCAAACTGCTTGTCTGATGTGGCCTTTCATTCAGGGTGATGATATAGACTTCAGTTTTAAGGAAATGAGTTCCTCTGACTGACACCTTTCTAATCTTGTCCTCATGTAGCCAGTTAACATCACACACTCATACATTTCTCTACTCCACTTCTTGAAGCTAGTGGGCATCACACCCAAATGTTCCCAGGACAGTTCATGTGGGGCCCAGTTCACATCACACACTCATGCTTTTATCGCCTTAACTTCTTGTGAGCCTCACACACAAATGTTCCCAGTACACACCATGTGGGGCCCAGTTCACATCACACACTCACATTGTTTCTAGTCTTGACCCTCATGGGGCCCTCCGTATGGATCACAACTTAGGTGTTTTCACATCCTTGCTGCAATGCATGACATAATTTAAACTCTGATAATTGCAGGTATATTTTCACACTACTTGAACTGCTGCATGTTTGAAAAGGCTCATTTGAATTTGATGCATTCTAACCATCTGTAACGCACTGTGACACTTGTTGGTACCTCTGGAGAAGATGATGCTCTACATGTAGCTTTCAGTTTATGCTGTTTCAAACATGGTTTTCACATAAACTCTAGTAATGTGCATATTTCTAAATATAGAACATGTTGGATGTCAGTGCTTAATGCTTTTTGTTTGTATCTAAAGTGCAGGTAACAAACAAGATGGCTTCTGCTGTGGCAGTAGAGCCTGAGATGTCCCCCATACATGGTGCTTCACATGAGGATTCAGACCAAGATGATGCTTATGCACAGGTAATGTAGATACTGTTGGTCTGCACACTATGTAGTTCCATTACCAAGATAGGAGGAATTCAAACTGCTTGTCTGATGTGGCCTTTCATTCAGGGTGATGATATAGACTTCAGTTTTAAGGAAATGAGTTCCTCTGACTGACACCTTTCTAATCTTGTCCTCATGTAGCCAGTTAACATCACACACTCATACATTTCTCTACTCCACTTCTTGAAGCTAGTGGGCATCACACCCAAATGTTCCCAGGACAGGTTCATGTGGGGCCCAGTTCACATCACACACTCATGCTTTTATCGACTTAACTTCTTGTGAGCCTCACACACAAATGTTCCCAGTACACACCATGTGGGGCCCAGTTCACATCACACACTCACATTGTTTCTAGTCTTGACCCTCATGGGGCCCTCCGTATGGATCACAACTTAGGTGTTTTCATATCCTTGCTGCAATGCATGACATGATTTAAACTCTGATAATTGCAGGTATATTTTTACACTACTTGAACTGCTGCATGTTTGAAAAGGCTCATTTGAATTTGATGCATTCTAACCATCTGTAACGCACTGTGACACTTGTTGGTACCTCTGGAGAAGATGATGCTCTACATGTAGCTTTCAGTTTATGCTGTTTCAAACATGGTTTTCACATAAACTCTAGTAATGTGCATATTTCTAAACATAGAACATGTTGGATGTCAGTGCTT
>NW_026559366.1:0-5001 GCF_022539595.1 Amphiprion ocellaris | reverse complement strand
AAGTTAACATCACTTTCATCTTGTCAACTTTGAATACAACAGATGACAGAAGAGAAAACATTCCAAAAATTTGTATGTGGTCAATTTCAAAAGTTAGAAGTTCCAAACTATCTGAAGAGTCAATATGCTATTGATTTGAGCAAACCTACATCAGTCCTCTTTATAACTAAGGGGATGTTATCAGGAAAAACAAAGTGACAATTATCCGTTACAGACACAGAAGGTTTAGGGAGACTATCTGACCAATAACTCTCCTGTGATTTTGTTGTTGCAAGAATATTACCTTGAAATGCCAGAAGGATATGCAGGATTCTGAACATAAATAAAGCACCAAACAACTATCTGCTGTGCAAGGAAATGGTGAAATAATGGCATTCTTAACAGAGAATAAACTCACACTCCCACCATTCTACATGTTAGTGCAGTAATAATGGTCCATTTCAGCTCAGTGTGAGAGTCTGCTTCTGTTTTGAGGGTCTTTGAGTTGATGCTTGAGTTTCCAACAAATTGTTATGTCCATTCAGTGTATTCTACATTGCTTTGTGTTGGCTAATGGTTGCAGCTAAATTGGATCCTGTGTATGTTAGGGCCTGAGGAAGGGAATGCAAGGAAGAATGTTTAGGACACACAACACTTCCTCTGGCAGCTTCAGTCCAAATTTTTTTACAAACAAGAAAGGCACTCAGAGAGTGCAGTACTCCGCTAAGACTCTCAGTCGCTGTGTGATTTCCAATGGATGAAATCTTTAAAAAATTTGTGGTTTGCAGTGGTCGATTTGTTGTAGGGTCGCAACCATGTGATCATCAGAATGCAGCGGATGTAGTGTTCACTTGTAGTCACAGTTACAGTGATGCCATGCTGCTATCTCACAATGATACAGAAATCATTAACAAATCCGTGGATCCAGACTATAAGCCCCATCACTGCCAAAATCTAATCACTTTGTCCTTGTGTCATTTCTGACCTTCCCTTAAAATTTCATCAGAATCCGTTAGTTTGTTTTTCAGTAATGTTGCGAACAAACAGACAAACCAACACCAATCATCACATAACTCCACCGCATTAATCCGCCGAGTAATAACAAACATATGTACAAACAATTTTTCTCACATAAGTGTTTAAACAACAAATATAGATTTTCTGTCTAGTAACTAGGTAGTTATAACAAAATATATTCTACTGGTATTAGTAACAATAAAACAACTGACAATAAACAAGGACTTGAAAGTAATCAGCACTGTATATAGCATAGCCCTGTTTCTGAAATAAACACAATAGCTCATGAATTTCCAAAACACATACAAACACAACCTCAAATTGCATCTTTGTCTCATTTATCAATATTAGAAACAAACTGCTGCTGTCCACGCAGTGCACACATGTTGGTCACGCCGAGGATGCGCTTTGGGCTAGCTGTTTAGCAAACAACTCATTGAAACATTTTAACTCTTATTTATAACTCTCCAAAACACTCACAATCCACTCAGCACATTAACAAAATACATAAACATTTTCACAATCACATTTCGTAGAATTCATAAGGGCAGAAGGGGATACGAGAAAGAATGCTCAGGACACGCAACGCTTCCTCTGAGCTCTCCCTTCTGGCCTCCGCAGGCATGAGCAATCAATCGTGATCATTAATCCTCAAGCCTGAATAAGTGGATCAAAGATCTTTATAACTTCTCAACTTACTGATGCATTTTTATAAAACAGTTTTTAAAGTCTTTTCAGACCTTTTTAAATAAGCATTTTAGCCTCTTTTACAAGATCATATTTTTATACTGCTTTTTATTTATTTTTTTTGAAACATGACATTTTATTTATAGATGAATTTCTGGTGTTTCCATTGCTTATTTATGAAACCACCAGCTTCTCGATCAAAATCCATCTATCACATGTACCCAAACTTTCTGGTTGCAAATGAAACTGAAAGGGAAGGAGGAGCTGGCCACTGTGCCTATTTGTTTTGGTCTGGTGCTCTAGCGACATCCAGTGATTGTGATTGTTGCATATTGAACCTTAAAGGTGCAATTTTACAGAAGAAGACATTTTCATATTCCTGCTAAGTAAATTGTAGTCATTTTGATTTAATGACAATCACAATGACTTTTTCATGAGACACTTTCTTTGGTTCAGGTCACGTAAAATATTCATTCTGATTCATTCACCAACTCATCCAGTGGCACTTTCTACACATATGGGCTATAGTACACCAGATGGTGTATTTCATTCACAACGGAACTATGGGTTTTTCATTCAGTCAGACCAAGAGGTAGCCTATCAGAGTCCCACTGAGTACACCCATTTACTCAACAGCTTTGTCAGTCCTTCACTCTGCTCCCCGTCCTGCTCTGTTGTAGGTTCTACATTCAGTTCTGAGTTTAGTTTCCAGCCAATCATATGGTCTGATTACAGCTTGCCCTTACATGCCTCTCTGGCTGCCATTTGCCTGACGAGACAAGCTGAAGAATGAAAAGAGCTTAATTGTGCAGGGAAGTGAGTAGCTTCAGCGAGCAAATCGCTCCGCATGAACAAATCATTCGTGAACATGACACCACTGTTTTGATTAGGCCTGTTAAGAACAAACTGCATTCACAGTAGCTAAACCTGGTGTGTACTGAATGCATCGCCTTAAACAAATGAATTCAGAAATGTTGTATGGATTCCTGTACAGCCTCAAGAAGAACAACAGAAGCTGTATCATTTGCACAATATCATTTGACCCTGAGTCTTTTTGTTCACAGATAAAAACGGTATGCTCTGTGTGATACCAATTATCATCCAGGCCCTTGAGTAAATAATGTAGCCAGAGGCTCCCTTTAACCCTTAGATGCATTAGTGATTGGACCCTACACACTTTCATAAGTGGGTCAAAAATTACCTGTACAAGAATCAGTGTGTTTTTATGCAACTTTTGTCATTTTGATAAGAATAATCATTTGTATTAGTGTTTGTATTATATTTTGGTCCACACAAGAATGATTTCATGTTTGAAATATGTTTATTTTTAACTTTATAACAGATTTTGAACATTTTGATAATTGAAAAAGAAGAACATTACGCAGAACACCAACAGAAGAATGTCAACATCCATTTTGTTGGCATTTATCCACTCTTTTCCTCTATCTGTTGCTACTCTCTGTCCATCAAAGTTTGTGCACTGCATCACCTCTTACACGATAGTGTTAGTGATGAAGAGCTTGGGGTAGTAATACAAATATTACAATTTCTTTACAAGTATAAAAGGTAACTAAAAAATTGAAATGGAATGATCTCAAAAACATGTTTTTTGAGGAACAGCTGGAATGTGAAATAATAAAAACTTTTCATTACAAAGATATTGCAAGAAAGCGACTACTAATCTATGTTTGTGTTATTTGTGTGTATTAATGTGGTTGCTTGTTTTTTTTACGATTTTACCTTTCAATTTGCTGCCAAGTGCTCCCATGTTAGCATGTTAGGATTGGTTATGTATTGTAGGTTTGCAAATCAAGTTAAAATCTGACTTTACAGCTAAAAATACATTTATTATAACAGAATTTTCATTTCCACCTATTGATTTCTCTTATTTCTGGTGGTAAGAAAACACATTTCTGAGTAACGATGCAGTACCATAGTACAAAAAGTGAACAGCCTTTTTGCACCTGTCTCCACCATCATGATGCTTCACACAGACTGGACAGCTATTCGCTAAAATGTAGTTCTTGAAGTTTGGGTTTCACCTCTTCAGTTCATAATCTAACACCTCCTCTGTGTAGTAGTGATGAGCTGATAAATATAACACATCTGTCCTCTCCTTAAACCACCTTTAAGTGTGTGTGTGTGTGTGTGTGTGTGTGTGTGTGTGTGTGTGTGTGTACATATATATATATATATATATATATAAAAAAAGTGAAAATAATGTCAATGTAACTTTTATTGACACTAATGACTAATAATAGTCAACAACAGTTTTTCTTTCTGGAGATTTTCTTTTTTTTTTCATTTTTTGGTAAGAAGTTGGAGAAAGGAAGTTTAGAACATCCAGCTCCAGCAACCCACCTTCTTCCTCTTCTCTTTCTTTACTTTTTTTTTTACCATTTTCTCCTCCTCTCTCACTCTTGAAACAGCAGGAGAATCTCTTCTTCTGCTGTTTCTTAGCGTTACTTACCAACTGGAGATCATCATTTTTAGCTTCCAGATCCAGTTTTTCTGTCTGTAGATTTTCATTTTTAATCTCCACATCCAGTTTTTCTTTCTGGAGATTTTCATTTTTTTTTTCATTTTTTGGTAAGAAGTTGGAGAAAGGAAGTTTAGAACATCCAGCTCCAGCAACCCACCTTCTTCCTCTTCTCTTTCTTTACTTTTTTTTACCATTTTCTCCTCCTCTCTCGCTCTTGAAACAGCAGGAGAATCTCTTCTTCTGCTGTTTCTTAGCGTTACTTACCAACTGGAGATCATCATTTTTAGCTTCCAGATCCAGTTTTTCTGTCTGTAGATTTTAATTTTTAATCTCCACATCCAGTTTGTCTTTCTGGAGATTTTCGTTTTTAATCTCCAGATCCAGTTTTTCTTTCTGGACATTTTCTTTTTTTTTTTCATTTTTTGGTAAGAAGTTGGAGAAAGGAAGTTTAGAACATCCAGCTCCAGCAACCCACCTTCTTCCTCTTCTCTTTCTTTACTTTTTTTTTTTTACCATTTTCTCCTCCTCTCTGGCTCTTGAAACAGCAGAAGAATCTCTTCTTCTGCTGTTTCTTAGCGTTACTTACCAACTGGAGATCATCATTTTTAGCTTCCATTTGGTAAGAAGTTGGAGAAAGGAAGTTTAGAACATCCAGCTCCAGCAACCCACCTTCTTCCTCTTCTCTTTCTTTACTTTTTTTTTTACCATTTTCTCCTCCTCTCTCGCTCTTGAAACAGCAGGAGAATCTCTTCTTCTGCTGTTTCTTAGCGTTACTTACCAACTGGAGATCATCATTTTTAGCTTCCAGATCCAGTTTTTCTGTCTGTAGATTTTAA
>NW_026559365.1:0-32759 GCF_022539595.1 Amphiprion ocellaris | reverse complement strand
CCAAGACTCTCGTCTTCATCTGAACACCAGGACCCTCGTCTTCATCTGAAGACCAGGACTCTCGTCTTCATCTTTATCTGAACACCAGGACCTTCATCTTCATCTGAAGACCAGGACCCTCGTCTTCATCTGAATACCAGGACCTTCATCTTCACTTGAACACCAAGACTCTTGTCATCATCTTCATCTGAACACCAGGACCCTTGTCTTCATCTGAAGACCAGGACCTTCATCTTCACTTGAACACCAAGACTCTCGTCTTCATGTTCATCTTCATCTGAAGACCAGGATCTTCATCTCCATCTGAAGACCAGGACTTTCGTCTTCATCTGAATACCAGGACCTTCATCTTCACTTGAACACCAAGACTCTTGTCTTCATCTTCATCTGAACACCAGGACCCTTGTCTTCATCTGAAGACCAGGACCTTCATCTTCACTTGAACACCAAGACTCTCGTCTTCATGTTCATCTTCATCTGAAGACCAGGATCTTCATCTCCATCTGAAGACCAGGACCTTCGTCTTCATCTGAATACCAGGACCTTCATCTTCACTTGTACACCAAGACTCTTGTCTTCATCTTCATCTTCATCTTAACACCAGGACCCTCGTCTTCATCTGAAGAACAGGACTCTCATCTTCATCTGAAGACCAGGACCCTCGTCTTCATCTGAATACCAGGACCTTCATCTTCACTTGAACACCAAGACTCTTGTCTTCATCTTCATCTTAACACCAGGACTCTCATCTTCATCTGAAGACCAGGACTGTCATCTTCATCTGAAGACCAGGACTCTCATTTTCATCTGAAGACCAGGACCTTCATCTTCACTTGAACACCAAGACTCTTGTCTTCATCTTCATCTGAAGACCAGGACCCTCGTCTTCATCTGAAGACCAGGACTCTCGTCTTCATCTTCATCTGAACACCAGGACCCTCGTCTTCATCTTCATCTGAATACCAGGACCTTCATCTTCACTTGAACACCAAGACTCTTGTCTTCATGTCCATCTTCATCTGAAGACCAGGATCTTCATCTTCATCTGAAGACCAGGATCTTCATCTTTATCTGAAGACCAGGACCTTCGTCTTCATCTGAATACCAGGACCTTCATCTTCACTTGAACACCAAGACTCTTGTCTTCATCTTCATCTGAACACCAGGACCCTTGTCTTCATCTGAAGACCAGGACTCTCGTCTTCATCTTCATCTGAATACCAGGACCTTCATCTTCACTTGAACACCAAGACTCTCGTCTTCATGTTCATCTTCATCTGAAGACCAGGATCTTCATCTGAAGACCAGGACCTTCGTCTTCATCTGAATAGCAGGACCGTCATCTTCACTTGAACACCAAGACTCTTGTCTTCATCTTCATCTCCACACCAGGACCCTCGTCTTCATCTGAAGACCAGGACTCTCATCTTCATCTGAAGACCAGGACTGTCATCTTCATCTTCATCTGAAGACCAGGACTCTCATCTTCATCTGAAGACCAGGACCCTCGTCTTCATCTGAATACCAGGACCTTCATCTTCACTTGAACACCAAGACTCTTGTCATCATCTTCATCTGAACACCAGGACCCTTGTTTTCATCTGAAGACCAGGACCTTCATCTTCACTTGAACACCAAGACTCTCGTCTTCATGTTCATCTTCATCTGAAGACCAGGATCTTCATCTCCATCTGAAGACCAGGACCTTCGTCTTCATCTGAATACCAGGACCTTCATCTTCACTTGAACACCAAGACTCTTGTCTTCATCTTAACACCAGGACCCTCGTCTTCATCTGAAGACCAGGACTCTCATCTTCATCTGAAGACCAGGACATTCATCTTCATCTGAAGACCAGGACTCTCATCTTCATCTGAAGACCAGGACCTTCATCTTCACTTGAACACCAAGACTCTCGTCTTCATGTTCATCTTCATCTGAAGACCAGGATCTTCATCTCCATCTGAAGACCAGGACCTTCGTCTTCATCTGAATACCAGGACCTTCATCTTCACTTGAACACCAAGACTCTTGTCTTCATCTTAACACCAGGACCCTCGTCTTCATCTGAAGACCAGGACTCTCATCGTCATCTGAAGACCAGGACTGTCATCTTCATCTGAAGACCAGGACTCTCATCTTCATCTGAAGACCAGGACCCTCGTCTTCATCTGAATACCAGGACCTTCATCTTCACTTGAACACCAAGACTCTCGTCTTCATGTTCATGTTCATCTGAAGACCAGGATCTTCATCTTCATCTTCATCTGAAGACCAGGACCCTCATCTTCATCTGAATACCAGGACCTTCATCTTCACTTGAACACCAAGACTCTTGTCTTCATCTTCATCTGAACACCAGGACCCTTGTCTTCATATGAAGACCAGGACCTTCATCTTCACTTGAACACCAAGACTCTTGTCTTCATGTTCATCTTCATCTGAAGACCAGGATCTTCATCTCCATCTGAAGACCAGGACCTTCGTCTTCATCTGAATACCAGGACCTTCATCTTCACTTGAACACCAAGACTCTTGTCTTCATCTTAACACCAGGACCCTCGTCTTCATCTGAAGACCAGGACTCTCATCTTCATCTGAAGACCAGGACTGTCATCTTCATCTGAAGACCAGGACTCTCATCTTCATCTAAAGAGCAGGACCCTCGTCTTCATCTGAATACCAGGACCTTCATCTTCACTTAAACACCAAGACTCTCGTCTTCATGTTCATCTTCATCTGAAGACCAGGATCTTCATCTTCATCTGAAGACCAGGACCTTCGTCTTCATCTGAATACCAGGACCTTCATCTTCACTTGAACACCAAAACTCTTGTCTTCATCTTCATCTTAACACCAGGACTCTCATCTTCATCTGAAGACCAGGACTGTCATCTTCATCTGAAGACCAGGACTCTCATTTTCATCTGAAGACCAGGACCTTCATCTTCACTTGAACACCAAGACTCTTGTCTTCATCTTCATCTGAAGACCAGGACCCTCGTCTTCATCTTCATCTGAATACCATGACCTTCATCTTCACTTGAACACCAAGACTCTCGTCTTCATGTTCATCTTCATCTGAAGACCAGGATCTTCATCTGAAGACCTGGACTCTCATCTTCATCTGAAGACCAGGACTGTCATCTTCATCTGAAGACCAGGACTCTCGTCTTCATCTTTATCTGAACACCGAGACCTTCATCTTCATCTGAATACCATGACCTTCATCTTCACTTGAACACCAATACTCTCGTCTTCATGTTCATCTTCATCTGAAGACCAGGATCTTCATCTTCATCTGAAGACCAGGACCTTCGTCTTCATCTGAATACCAGGACCTTCATCTTCACTTGAACACCAAGACTCTTGTCTTCATCTTAACACCAGGACCCTTGTCTTCATCTGAAGACGAGGACTCTCATCTTCATGTCAAGACCAGGACTGTCATCTTCATCTGAAGACCAGGACTCTCATCTTCATCTGAAGACCAGGACCCTCATCTTCATCTGAATACCAGGACCTTCATCTTCACTTGAACACCAAGACTCTTCTCTTCATCTGAACACCAGGACATTCGTCTTCATCTGAAGACCAGGACTCTCGTCTTCATCTGAACACCAGGACCCTCGTCTTCGTCTTCATCTGAATACCAGGACCTTCATCTTCACTTGAACACCAAGACTCTTGTCTTCATGTTCATCTTCATCTGAAGACCAGGATCTTCATCTTCATCTGAAGACCAGGACCCTCGTCTTCATCTGAAGACCAGGACTGTCATCTTCACCTGAAGACCAGGACTCTCATCTTCATCTGAACACCAGGACCCTCGTCTTCATCTGAAGACCAGGATTCTCGTCTTCATCTGAACACCAGGACCCTCGTCTTCATCTTCATCTGAATACCAGGACCTTCATCTTCACTTGAACACCAAGACTCTCGTCTTCATGTTCATCTTCACCGAAGACCAGGATCTTCATCTTCATCTGAAGACCAGGATCTTCGTCTTCACCTGAATACCAGGACCTTCATCTTCACTTGAACACCAAGACTCTTGTCATCATCTTCATCTGAACACCAGGACCCTTGTCTTCATCTGAAGACCAGGACCTTCATCTTCACTTGAACACCAAGACTCTCGTCTTCATGTTCATCTTCATCTGAAGACCAGGATCTTCATCTCCATCTGACGACCAGGACCTTCGTCTTCATCTGAATACCAGGACCTTCATCTTCACTTGAACACCAAGACTCTTGTCTTCATCTTAACACCAGGACCCTCGTCTTCATCTGAAGACCAGGACTCTCATCTTCATCTGAAGACCAGGACTGTCATCTTCATCTTCATCTGAAGACCAGGACTCTCATCTTCATCTGAAGACCAGGACCCTCGTCTTCATCTGAATACCAGGACCTTCATCTTCACTTGAACACCAAGACTCTTGTCTTCATCTTCATCTTAACACCAGGACCCTCGTCTTCATCTGAAGACCAGGACTCTCATCTTCATCTGAAGACCAGGACTGTCATCTTCATCTTCATCTGAAGACCAGGACTCTCATCTTCATCTGAAGACCAGGACCCTCGTCTTCATCTGAATACCAGGACCTTCATCTTCACTTGAACACCAAGACTCTTGTCTTACTCTTCATCTGAACACCAGGACCCTTGTCTTCATCTGAAGACCAGGACCTTCATCTTCACTTGAACACCAAGACTCTCGTCTTCATGTTCATCTTCATCTGAAGACCAGGATCTTCATCTCCATCTGAAGACCAGGACCTTCGTCTTCATCTGAATACCAGGACCTTCATCTTCACTTGAACACCAAGACTCTTGTCTTCATCTTCATCTGAACACCAGGACCCTTGTCTTCATCTGAAGACCAGGACCTTCATCTTCACTTGAACACCAAGACTCTCGTCTTCATGTTCATCTTCATCTGAAGACCAGGATCTTCATCTCCATCTGAAGACCAGGACCTTCGTCTTCATCTGAATACCAGGACCTTCATCTTCACTTGTACACCAAGACTCTTGTCTTCATCTTCATCTTCATCTTAACACCAGGACCCTCGTCTTCATCTGAAGACCAGGACTCTCATCTTCATCTGAAGACCAGGACCCTCGTCTTCATCTGAATACCAGGACCTTCATCTTCACTTGAACACCAAGACTCTTGTCTTCATCTTCATCTTAACACCAGGACTCTCATCTTCATCTGAAGACCAGGACTGTCATCTTCATCTGAAGACCAGGACTCTCATTTTCATCTGAAGACCAGGACCTTCATCTTCACTTGAACACCAAGACTCTTGTCTTCATCTTCATCTGAAGACCAGGACCCTCGTCTTCATCTGAAGACCAGGACTCTCGTCTTCATCTTCATCTGAACACCAGGACCCTCGTCTTCATCTTCATCTGAATACCAGGACCTTCATCTTCACTTGAACACCAAGACTCTTGTCTTCATGTCCATCTTCATCTGAAGACCAGGATCTTCATCTTCATCTGAAGACCAGGATCTTCATCTTTATCTGAAGACCAGGACCTTCGTCTTCATCTGAATACCAGGACCTTCATCTTCACTTGAACACCAAGACTCTTGTCTTCATCTTCATCTGAACACCAGGACCCTTGTCTTCATCTGAAGACCAGGACTCTCGTCTTCATCTTCATCTGAATACCAGGACCTTCATCTTCACTTGAACACCAAGACTCTCGTCTTCATGTTCATCTTCATCTGAAGACCAGGATCTTCATCTGAAGACCAGGACCTTCGTCTTCATCTGAATAGCAGGACCGTCATCTTCACTTGAACACCAAGACTCTTGTCTTCATCTTCATCTCCACACCAGGATCCTCGTCTTCATCTGAAGACCATGACTCTCATCTTCATCTGAAGACCAGGACTGTCATATTCATCTGAAGACCAGGACTCTCATCTTCATCTAAAGAGCAGGACCCTCATCTTCATCTGAATACCAGGACCTTCATCTTCACTTGAACACCAAGACTCTCGTCTTCATGTTCATCTTCATCTGAAGACCAGGACCTTCGTCTTCATCTGAATACCAGGACCTTCATCTTCACTTGAACACCAAGACTCTTGTCTTCATCTTCATCTGAACACCAGGACCCTCGTCTTCATCTTCATCTGAATACCAGGACCTTCATCTTCACTTGAACACCAAGACTCTTGTCTTCATGTTCATCTTCATCTGAAGACCAGGATCTTCATCTGAAGACCAGGACCTTCGTCTTCATCTGAATACCAGGACCTTCATCTTCACTTGAACACCAAGACTCTTGCCTTCATCTTCATCTTAACACCAGGACCCTCGTCTTCATCTGAAGACCAGGACTCTCATCTTCATCTGAAGACCAGGACTGTCATCTTCATCTGAAGACCAGGACTCTCATCTTCATCTGAAGACCAGGACCCTCGTCTTCATCTGAATACCAGGACCTTCATCTTCACTTGAACACCAAGACTCTCGTCTTCATCTGAACACCAGGACCCTCGTCTTCATCTGAAGACCAGGACTCTCGTCTTCATCTTTATCTGAACACCAGGACCTTCATCTTCATCTGAAGACCAGGACCCTCGTCTTCATCTGAATACCAGGACCTTCATCTTCACTTGAACACCAAGACTCTTGTCATCATCTTCATCTGAACACCAGGACCCTTGTCTTCATCTGAAGACCAGGACCTTCATCTTCACTTGAACACCAAGACTCTCGTCTTCATGTTCATCTTCATCTGAAGACCAGGATCTTCATCTCCATCTGAAGACCAGGACCTTCGTCTTCATCTGAATACCAGGACCTTCATCTTCACTTGAACACCAAGACTCTTGTCTTCATCTTCATCTGAACACCAGGACCCTTGTCTTCATCTGAAGACCAGGACCTTCATCTTCACTTGAACACCAAGACTCTCGTCTTCATGTTCATCTTCATCTGAAGACCAGGATCTTCATCTCCATCTGAAGACCAGGACCTTCGTCTTCATCTGAATACCAGGACCTTCATCTTCACTTGAACACCAAGACTCTTGTCTTCATCTTAACACCAGGACCCTCGTCTTCATCTGAAGACCAGGACTCTCATCTTCATGTGAAGACCAGGACTGTCATCTTCATCTGAAGACCATGACTCTCATCTTCATCTGAAGACCAGGACCCTCGTCTTCATCTCAATACCAGGACCTTCATCTTCACTTGAACACCAAGACTGTTGTCTTCATCTGAACACCAGGACCCTCGTCTTCATCTGAAGACCAGGACTCTCATCTTCATCTAAAGAGCAGGACCCTCATTTTCATCTGAATACCAGGACCTTCATCTTCACTTGAACACCAAGACTCTTGTCTTCATCTTCATCTTAACACCAGGACCCCCGTCTTCATCTGAAGACCAGGACTCTCGTCTTCATCTTCATATGAACACCAGGACCTTCATCTTCATCTGACTACCACTACCTTCATCTTCACTTGAACACCAAGACTCTTGTCTTCATGTTCATCTTCATCTGAAGACCAGGATCTTCATCTTCATCTGAAGACCAGGTCTTCATCTGAATACCAGGACCTTCATCTTCACTTGAACACCAAGACTCTTGTCTTCATCTTCATCTTAACACCAGGACCCTCGTCTTCATCTGAAGACCAGGACTCTCATCTTCATCTGAAGACCAGGACTGTCATCTTCATCTTCATCTGAAGACCAGGACTCTCATCTTCATCTGAAGACCAGGACCCTCGTCTTCATCTGAATACCAGGACCTTCATCTTCACTTGAACACCAAGACTCTTGTCATCATCTTCATCTGAACACCAGGACCCTTGTTTTCATCTGAAGACCAGGACCTTCATCTTCACTTGAACACCAAGACTCTCGTCTTCATGTTCATCTTCATCTGAAGACCAGGATCTTCATCTCCATCTGAAGACCAGGACCTTCGTCTTCATCTGAATACCAGGACCTTCATCTTCACTTGAACACCAAGACTCTTGTCTTCATCTTAACACCAGGACCCTCGTCTTCATCTGAAGACCAGGACTCTCATCTTCATCTGAAGACCAGGACTGTCATCTTCATCTGAAGACCAGGACTCTCATCTTCATCTGAAGACCAGGACCCTCGTCTTCATCTGAATACCAGGACCTTCATCTTCACTTGAACACCAAGACTCTCGTCTTCATGTTCATCTTCATCTGAAGACCAGGATCTTCATCTTCATCTGAAGACCAGGACCTTCGTCTTCATCTGAATACCAGGACCTTCATCTTCACTTGAACACCAAGACTCTTGTCTTCATCTTCATCTTAACACCAGGACTCTCATCTTCATCTGAAGACCAGGACTCTCGTCTTCATCTTCATCTGAACACCAGGACCCTCGTCTTCATCTTCATCTGAATACCAGGACCTTCATCTTCACTTGAACACCAAGACTCTTGTCTTCATGTCCATCTTCATCTGAAGACCAGGATCTTCATCTTCATCTGAAGACCAGGATCTTCATCTTTATCTGAAGACCAGGACCTTCGTCTTCATCTGAATACCAGGACCTTCATCTTCACTTGAACACCAAGACTCTTGTCTTCATCTTCATCTGAACACCAGGACCCTTGTCTTCATCTGAAGACCAGGACTCTCGTCTTCATCTTCATCTGAATACCAGGACCTTCATCTTCACTTGAACACCAAGACTCTCGTCTTCATGTTCATCTTCATCTGAAGACCAGGATCTTCATCTGAAGACCAGGACCTTCGTCTTCATCTGAATAGCAGGACCGTCATCTTCACTTGAACACCAAGACTCTTGTCTTCATCTTCATCTCCACACCAGGATCCCTCGTCTTCATCTGAAGACCATGACTCTCATCTTCATCTGAAGACCAGGACTGTCATATTCATCTGAAGACCAGGACTCTCATCTTCATCTGAAGAGCAGGACCCTCGTCTTCATCTGAATACCAGGACCTTCATCTTCACTTGAACACCAAGACTCTTGTCTTCATCTTCATCTTAACACCAGGACCCTCGTCTTCATCTGAAGACCAGGACTCTCATCTTCATCTGAAGACCAGGACTGTCATCTTCATCTTCATCTGAAGACCAGGACTCTCATCTTCATCTGAAGACCAGGACCCTCGTCTTCATCTGAATACCAGGACCTTCATCTTCACTTGAACACCAAGACTCTTGTCATCATCTTCATCTGAACACCAGGACCCTTGTCTTCATCTGAAGACCAGGACCTTCATCTTCACTTGAACACCAAGACTCTCGTCTTCATGTTCATCTTCATCTGAAGACCAGGATCTTCATCTCCATCTGAAGACCAGGACCTTCGTCTTCATCTGAATACCAGGACCTTCATCTTCACTTGAACACCAAGACTCTTGTCTTCATCTGAAGACCAGGACTGTCATGTTCATCTGAAGACCAGGACTCGTCATGTTCATCTGAAGACCAGGACTGTCATCTTCATCTGAAGACCAGGACTCTCATCTTCATCTGAAGACCAGGACCCTCGTCTTCATCTGAATACCAGGACCTTCATCTTCACTTGAACACCAAGACTCTCGTCTTCATGTTCATGTTCATCTGAAGACCAGGATCTTCATCTTCACTTGAACACCAAGACTCTTGTCTTCATCTTCATCTGAACACCAGGACCCTTGTCTTCATCTGAAGACCAGGACCTTCATCTTCACTTGAACACCAAGACTCTCGTCTTCATGTTCATCTTCATCTGAAGACCAGGATCTTCATCTCCATCTGAAGACCAGGACCTTCGTCTTCATCTGAATACCAGGACCTTCATCTTCACTTGAACACCAAGACTCTTGTCTTCATCTTCATCTTAACACCAGGACCCTCGTCTTCATCTGAAGACCAGGACCCTCGTCTTCACTTGAACACCAAGACTCTTGTCTTCATCTTCATCTTAACACCAGGACTCTCATCTTCATCTGAAGACCAGGACTGTCATCTTCATCTGAAGACCAGGACTCTCATTTTCATCTGAAGACCAGGACCTTCATCTTCACTTGAACACCAAGACTCTTGTCTTCATCTTCATCTGAAGACCAGGACCCTCGTCTTCATCTGAAGACCAGGACTCTCGTCTTCATCTTCATCTGAACACCAGGACCCTCGTCTTCATCTTCATCTGAATACCAGGACCTTCATCTTCACTTGAACACCAAGACTCTTGTCTTCATGTCCATCTTCATCTGAAGACCAGGATCTTCATCTTCATCTGAAGACCAGGATCTTCATCTTTATCTGAAGACCAGGACCTTCGTCTTCATCTGAATACCAGGACCTTCATCTTCACTTGAACACCAAGACTCTTGTCTTCATCTTCATCTGAACACCAGGACCCTCGTCTTCATCTGAAGACCAGGACTCTCGTCTTCATCTTCATCTGAATACCAGGACCTTCATCTTCACTTGAACACCAAGACTCTCGTCTTCATGTTCATCTTCATCTGAAGACCAGGATCTTCATCTGAAGACCAGGACCTTCGTCTTCATCTGAATAGCAGGACCGTCATCTTCACTTGAACACCAAGACTCTTGTCTTCATCTTCATCTCCACACCAGGATCCTCGTCTTCATCTGAAGACCATGACTCTCATCTTCATCTGAAGACCAGGACTGTCATATTCATCTGAAGACCAGGACTCTCATCTTCATCTAAAGAGCAGGACCCTCATCTTCATCTGAATACCAGGACCTTCATCTTCACTTGAACACCAAGACTCTCGTCTTCATGTTCATCTTCATCTGAAGACAGATCTCTGAAGACCAGGACCTTCGTCTTCATCTGAATACCAGGACCTTCATCTTCACTTGAACACCAAGACTCTTGTCTTCATCTTCATCTGAACACCAGGACCCTCGTCTTCATCTTCATCTGAATACCAGGACCTTCATCTTCACTTGAACACCAAGACTCTTGTCTTCATGTTCATCTTCATCTGAAGACCAGGATCTTCATCTGAAGACCAGGACCTTCGTCTTCATCTGAATACCAGGACCTTCATCTTCACTTGAACACCAAGACTCTTGCCTTCATCTTCATCTTAACACCAGGACCCTCGTCTTCATCTGAAGACCAGGACTCTCATCTTCATCTGAAGACCAGGACTGTCATCTTCATCTGAAGACCAGGACTCTCATCTTCATCTGAAGACCAGGACCCTCGTCTTCATCTGAATACCAGGACCTTCATCTTCACTTGAACACCAAGACTCTCGTCTTCATCTGAACACCAGGACCCTCGTCTTCATCTGAAGACCAGGACTCTCGTCTTCATCTTTATCTGAACACCAGGACCTTCATCTTCATCTGAAGACCAGGACCCTCGTCTTCATCTGAATACCAGGACCTTCATCTTCACTTGAACACCAAGACTCTTGTCATCATCTTCATCTGAACACCAGGACCCTTGTCTTCATCTGAAGACCAGGACCTTCATCTTCACTTGAACACCAAGACTCTCGTCTTCATGTTCATCTTCATCTGAAGACCAGGATCTTCATCTCCATCTGAAGACCAGGACCTTCGTCTTCATCTGAATACCAGGACCTTCATCTTCACTTGAACACCAAGACTCTTGTCTTCATCTTCATCTGAACACCAGGACCCTTGTCTTCATCTGAAGACCAGGACCTTCATCTTCACTTGAACACCAAGACTCTCGTCTTCATGTTCATCTTCATCTGAAGACCAGGATCTTCATCTCCATCTGAAGACCAGGACCTTCGTCTTCATCTGAATACCAGGACCTTCATCTTCACTTGAACACCAAGACTCTTGTCTTCATCTTAACACCAGGACCCTCGTCTTCATCTGAAGACCAGGACTCTCATCTTCATGTGAAGACCAGGACTGTCATCTTCATCTTCATCTGAAGACCAGGACTCTCATCTTCATCTGAAGACCAGGACCCTCGTCTTCATCTGAATACCAGGACCTTCATCTTCACTTGAACACCAAGACTCTTGTCTTCATCTTCATCTTAACACCAGGACCCTCGTCTTCATCTGAAGACCAGGACTCTCATCTTCATCTAAAGAGCAGGACCCTCATTTTCATCTGAATACCAGGACCTTCATCTTCACTTGAACACCAAGACTCTTGTCTTCATCTTCATCTTAACACCAGGACCCCCGTCTTCATCTGAAGACCAGGACTCTCGTCTTCATCTTCATATGAACACCAGGACCTTCATCTTCATCTGACTACCACTACCTTCATCTTCACTTGAACACCAAGACTCTTGTCTTCATGTTCATCTTCATCTGAAGACCAGGATCTTCATCTTCATCTGAAGACCAGGTCTTCATCTGAATACCAGGACCTTCATCTTCACTTGAACACCAAGACTCTTGTCTTCATCTTCATCTTAACACCAGGACCCTCGTCTTCATCTGAAGACCAGGACTCTCATCTTCATCTGAAGACCAGGACTGTCATCTTCATCTTCATCTGAAGACCAGGACTCTCATCTTCATCTGAAGACCAGGACCCTCGTCTTCATCTGAATACCAGGACCTTCATCTTCACTTGAACACCAAGACTCTTGTCATCATCTTCATCTGAAGACCAGGACCCTTGTTTTCATCTGAAGACCAGGACCTTCATCTTCACTTGAACACCAAGACTCTCGTCTTCATGTTCATCTTCATCTGAAGACCAGGATCTTCATCTCCATCTGAAGACCAGGACCTTCGTCTTCATCTGAATACCAGGACCTTCATCTTCACTTGAACACCAAGACTCTTGTCTTCATCTTAACACCATGACCCTCGTCTTCATCTGAAGACCAGGACTCTCATCTTCATCTGAAGACCAGGACTGTCATCTTCATCTGAAGACCAGGACTCTCATCTTCATCTGAAGACCAGGACCCTCGTCTTCATCTGAATACCAGGACCTTTATCTTCACTTGAACACCAAGACTCTCGTCTTCATGTTCATGTTCAACTGAAGACCAGGATCTTCATCTTCATCTGAAGACCAGGACCTTCGTCTTCATCTGAATACCAGGACCTTCATCTTCACTTGAACACCAAGACTCTTGTCTTCATCTTCATCTTAACACCAGGACTCTCATCTTCATCTGAAGACCAGGACTCTCGTCTTCATCTTCATCTGAACACCAGGACCCTCGTCTTCATCTTCATCTGAATACCAGGACCTTCATCTTCACTTGAACACCAAGACTCTTGTCTTCATGTCCATCTTCATCTGAAGACCAGGATCTTCATCTTCATCTGAAGACCAGGATCTTCATCTTTATCTGAAGACCAGGACCTTCGTCTTCATCTGAATACCAGGACCTTCATCTTCACTTGAACACCAAGACTCTTGTCTTCATCTTCATCTGAACACCAGGACCCTTGTCTTCATCTGAAGACCAGGACTCTCGTCTTCATCTTCATCTGAATACCAGGACCTTCATCTTCACTTGAACACCAAGACTCTCGTCTTCATGTTCATCTTCATCTGAAGACCAGGATCTTCATCTGAAGACCAGGACCTTCGTCTTCATCTGAATAGCAGGACCGTCATCTTCACTTGAACACCAAGACTCTTGTCTTCATCTTCATCTCCACACCAGGATCCTCGTCTTCATCTGAAGACCATGACTCTCATCTTCATCTGAAGACCAGGACTGTCATATTCATCTGAAGACCAGGACTCTCATCTTCATCTAAAGAGCAGGACCCTCATCTTCATCTGAATACCAGGACCTTCATCTTCACTTGAACACCAAGACTCTTGTCTTCATCTTCATCTTAACACCAGGACCCTCGTCTTCATCTGAAGACCAGGACTCTCATCTTCATCTGAATACCAGGACTGTCATCTTCATCTTCATCTGAAGACCAGGACTCTCATCTTCATCTGAAGACCAGGACCCTCGTCTTCATCTGAATACCAGGACCTTCATCTTCACTTGAACACCAAGACTCTTGTCATCATCTTCATCTGAACACCAGGACCCTTGTTTTCATCTGAAGACCAGGACCTTCATCTTCACTTGAACACCAAGACTCTCGTCTTCATGTTCATCTTCATCTGAAGACCAGGATCTTCATCTCCATCTGAAGACCAGGACCTTCGTCTTCATCTGAATAGCAGGACCGTCATCTTCACTT
Organism: Amphiprion ocellaris; assembly: GCF_022539595.1. Lineage (NCBI taxonomy): Eukaryota > Metazoa > Chordata > Actinopteri > Pomacentridae > Amphiprion > Amphiprion ocellaris. Next base: position 18,571 of record NW_026559365.1, on the reverse strand, counting down.
GAACACCAATACTCTCGTCTTCATGTTCATGTTCATCTGAAGACACGGATCTTCATCTTCATCTGAAGACCAGGACCTTCGTCTTCATCTGAATACCAGGACCTTCATCTTCACTTGAACACCAAGACTCTTGTCTTCATCTTCATCTGAACACCAGGACCCTCGTCTTCATCTTCATCTGAATACCAGGACCTTCATCTTCACTTGAACACCAAGACTCTCGTCTTCATGTTCATCTTCATCTGAAGACCAGGGTCTTCATCTGAAGACCAGGACCTTCGTCTTCATCTGAATAGCAGGACCGTCATCTTCACTTGAACACCAAGACTCTTGTCTTCATCTTCATCTCCACACCAGGATCCTCGTCTTCATCTGAAGACCATGACTCTCATCTTCATCTGAAGACCAGGACTGTCATCTTCATCTGAAGACCAGGACTCTCATCTTCATCTGAAGACCAGGACCCTCGTCTTCATCTGAATACCAGGACCTTCATCTTCACTTGAACACCAAGACTCTCGTCTTCATCTGAAAACCAGGACCCTCGTCTTCATCTGAAGACCAGGACTCTCGTCTTCATCTTTATCTGAACACCAGGACCTTCATCTTCATCTGAACACCAGGACCCTCATCTTCATCTGAAGACCAGGACTCTCATCTTCATCTGAAGACCAGGACTGTCATCTTCATCTGAAGACCAGGACTCTCGTCATCATCTTCATCTGAACACCAGGACCCTTGTTTTCATCTGAAGACCAGGACCTTCATCTTCACTTGAACACCAAGACTTTCGTCTTCATGTTCATCTTCATCTGAAGACCAGGATCTTCATCTCCATCTGAAGACCAGGACCTTCGTCTTCATCTGAATACCAGGACCTTCATCTTCACTTGAACACCAAGACTCTTGTCTTCATCTTAACACCAGGACCCTCGTCTTCATCTGAAGACCAGGACTCTCATCTTCATCTGAAGACCAGGACTGTCATCTTCATCTGAAGACCAGGACTCTCATCTTCATCTGAAGACCAGGACCCTCGTCTTCATCTGAATACCAGGACCTTCATCTTCACTTGAACACCAAGACTCTCGTCTTCATGTTCATGTTCATCTGAAGACCAGGATCTTCATCTTCACTTGAACACCAAGACTCTTGTCTTCATCTTCATCTGAACACCAGGACCCTTGTCTTCATCTGAAGACCAGGACCTTCATCTTCACTTGAACACCAAGACTCTCGTCTTCATGTTCATCTTCATCTGAAGACCAGGATCTTCATCTCCATCTGAAGACCAGGACCTTCGTCTTCATCTGAATACCAGGACCTTCATCTTCACTTGAACACCAAGACTCTTGTCTTCATCTTCATCTTAACACCAGGACCCTCGTCTTCATCTGAAGACCAGGACCCTCGTCTTCACTTGAACACCAAGACTCTTGTCTTCATCTTCATCTTAACACCAGGACTCTCATCTTCATCTGAAGACCAGGACTGTCATCTTCATCTGAAGACCAGGACTCTCATTTTCATCTGAAGACCAGGACCTTCATCTTCACTTGAACACCAAGACTCTTGTCTTCATCTTCATCTGAAGACCAGGACCCTCGTCTTCATCTGAAGACCAGGACTCTCGTCTTCATCTTCATCTGAACACCAGGACCCTCGTCTTCATCTTCATCTGAATACCAGGACCTTCATCTTCACTTGAACACCAAGACTCTTGTCTTCATGTCCATCTTCATCTGAAGACCAGGATCTTCATCTTCATCTGAAGACCAGGATCTTCATCTTTATCTGAAAACCAGGACCTTCGTCTTCATCTGAATACCAGGACCTTCATCTTCACTTGAACACCAAGACTCTTGTCTTCATCTTCATCTGAACACCAGGACCCTCGTCTTCATCTGAAGACCAGGACTCTCGTCTTCATCTTCATCTGAATACCAGGACCTTCATCTTCACTTGAACACCAAGACTCTCGTCTTCATGTTCATCTTCATCTGAAGACCAGGATCTTCATCTGAAGACCAGGACCTTCGTCTTCATCTGAATAGCAGGACCGTCATCTTCACTTGAACACCAAGACTCTTGTCTTCATCTTCATCTCCACACCAGGATCCTCGTCTTCATCTGAAGACCATGACTCTCATCTTCATCTGAAGACCAGGACTGTCATATTCATCTGAAGACCAGGACTCTCATCTTCATCTAAAGAGCAGGACCCTCATCTTCATCTGAATACCAGGACCTTCATCTTCACTTGAACACCAAGACTCTCGTCTTCATGTTCATCTTCATCTGAAGACCAGGACCTTCGTCTTCATCTGAATACCAGGACCTTCATCTTCACTTGAACACCAAGACTCTTGTCTTCATCTTCATCTGAACACCAGGACCCTCGTCTTCATCTGAAGACCAGGACCTTCATCTTCACTTGAACACCAAGACTCTCGTCTTCATGTTCATCTTCATCTGAAGACCAGGATCTTCATCTCCATCTGAAGACCAGGACCTTCGTCTTCATCTGAATACCAGGACCTTCATCTTCACTTGAACACCAAGACTCTTGTCTTCATCTTCATCTTAACACCAGGACCCTCGTCTTCATCTGAAGACCAGGACCCTCGTCTTCACTTGAACACCAAGACTCTTGTCTTCATCTTCATCTTAACACCAGGACTCTCATCTTCATCTGAAGACCAGGACTGTCATCTTCATCTGAAGACCAGGACTCTCATTTTCATCTGAAGACCAGGACCTTCATCTTCACTTGAACACCAAGACTCTTGTCTTCATCTTCATCTGAAGACCAGGACCCTCGTCTTCATCTGAAGACCAGGACTCTCGTCTTCATCTTCATCTGAACACCAGGACCCTCGTCTTCATCTTCATCTGAATACCAGGACCTTCATCTTCACTTGAACACCAAGACTCTTGTCTTCATGTCCATCTTCATCTGAAGACCAGGATCTTCATCTTCATCTGAAGACCAGGATCTTCATCTTTATCTGAAGACCAGGACCTTCGTCTTCATCTGAATACCAGGACCTTCATCTTCACTTGAACACCAAGACTCTTGTCTTCATCTTCATCTGAACACCAGGACCCTCGTCTTCATCTGAAGACCAGGACTCTCGTCTTCATCTTCATCTGAATACCAGGACCTTCATCTTCACTTGAACACCAAGACTCTCGTCTTCATGTTCATCTTCATCTGAAGACCAGGATCTTCATCTGAAGACCAGGACCTTCGTCTTCATCTGAATAGCAGGACCGTCATCTTCACTTGAACACCAAGACTCTTGTCTTCATCTTCATCTCCACACCAGGACCCTCGTCTTCATCTGAATACCATGACTCTCATCTTCATCTGAAGACCAGGACTGTCATATTCATCTGAAGACCAGGACTCTCATCTTCATCTAAAGAGCAGGACCCTCATCTTCATCTGAATACCAGGACCTTCATCTTCACTTGAACACCAAGACTCTCGTCTTCATGTTCATCTTCATCTGAAGACCAGGACCTTCGTCTTCATCTGAATACCAGGACCTTCATCTTCACTTGAACACCAAGACTCTTGTCTTCATCTTCATCTGAACACCAGGACCCTCGTCTTCATCTTCATCTGAATACCAGGACCTTCATCTTCACTTGAACACCAAGACTCTTGTCTTCATGTTCATCTTCATCTGAAGACCAGGATCTTCATCTAAAGACCAGGACCTTCGTCTTCATCTGAATACCAGGACCTTCATCTTCACTTGAACACCAAGACTCTTGCCTTCATCTTCATCTTAACACCAGGACCCTCGTCTTCATCTGAAGACCAGGACTCTCATCTTCATCTGAAGACCAGGACTGTCATCTTCATCTGAAGACCAGGACTCTCATCTTCATCTGAAGACCAGGACCCTCGTCTTCATCTGAATACCAGGACCTTCATCTTCACTTGAACACCAAGACTCTCGTCTTCATCTGAACACCAGGACCCTCGTCTTCATCTGAAGACCAGGACTCTCGTCTTCATCTTTATCTGAACACCAGGACCTTCATCTTCATCTGAAGACCAGGATCTTCATCTTCATCTGAATACCAGGACCTTCATCTTCACTTGAACACCAAGACTCTTGTCATCATCTTCATCTGAACACCAGGACCCTTGTCTTCATCTGAAGACCAGGACCTTCATCTTCACTTGAACACCAAGACTCTCGTCTTCATGTTCATCTTCATCTGAAGACCAGGATCTTCATCTCCATCTGAAGACCAGGACCTTCGTCTTCATCTGAATACCAGGACCTTCATCTTCCCTTGAACACCAAGACTCTTGTCTTCATCTTCATCTGAACATCAGGACCCTTGTCTTCATCTGAAGACCAGGACCTTCATCTTCACTTGAACACCAAGACTCTCGTCTTCATGTTCATCTTCATCTGAAGACCAGGATCTTCATCTCCATCTGAAGACCAGGACCTTCGTCTTCATCTGAATACCAGGACCTTCATCTTCACTTGAACACCAAGACTCTTGTCTTCATCTTAACACCAGGACCCTCGTCTTCATCTGAAGACCAGGACTCTCATCTTCATGTGAAGACCAGGACTGTCATCTTCATCTTCATCTGAAGACCAGGACTCTCATCTTCATCTGAAGACCAGGACCCTCGTCTTCATCTGAATACCAGGACCTTCATCTTCACTTGAACACCAAGACTCTTGTCTTCATCTTCATCTTAACACCAGGACCCTCGTCTTCATCTGAAGACCAGGACTCTCATCTTCATCTAAAGAGCAGGACCCTCATTTTCATCTGAATACCAGGACCTTCATCTTCACTTGAACACCAAGACTCTTGTCTTCATCTTCATCTTAACACCAGGACCCCCGTCTTCATCTGAAGACCAGGACTCTCGTCTTCATCTTCATATGAACACCAGGACCTTCATCTTCATCTGACTACCACTACCTTCATCTTCACTTGAACACCAAGACTCTTGTCTTCATGTTCATCTTCATCTGAAGACCAGGATCTTCATCTTCATCTGAAGACCAGGTCTTCATCTGAATACCAGGACCTTCATCTTCACTTGAACACCAAGACTCTTGTCTTCATCTTCATCTTAACACCAGGACCCTCGTCTTCATCTGAAGACCAGGACTCTCATCTTCATCTGAAGACCAGGACTGTCATCTTCATCTTCATCTGAAGACCAGGACTCTCATCTTCATCTGAAGACCAGGACCCTCGTCTTCATCTGAATACCAGGACCTTCATCTTCACTTGAACACCAAGACTCTTGTCATCATCTTCATCTGAAGACCAGGACCCTTGTTTTCATCTGAAGACCAGGACCTTCATCTTCACTTGAACACCAAGACTCTCGTCTTCATGTTCATCTTCATCTGAAGACCAGGATCTTCATCTCCATCTGAAGACCAGGACCTTCGTCTTCATCTGAATACCAGGACCTTCATCTTCACTTGAACACCAAGACTCTTGTCTTCATCTTAACACCATGACCCTCGTCTTCATCTGAAGACCAGGACTCTCATCTTCATCTGAAGACCAGGACTGTCATCTTCATCTGAAGACCAGGACTCTCATCTTCATCTGAAGACCAGGACCCTCGTCTTCATCTGAATACCAGGACCTTTATCTTCACTTGAACACCAAGACTCTCGTCTTCATGTTCATGTTCAACTGAAGACCAGGATCTTCATCTTCATCTGAAGACCAGGACCTTCGTCTTCATCTGAATACCAGGACCTTCATCTTCACTTGAACACCAAGACTCTTGTCTTCATCTTCATCTTAACACCAGGACTCTCATCTTCATCTGAAGACCAGGACTCTCGTCTTCATCTTCATCTGAACACCAGGACCCTCGTCTTCATCTTCATCTGAATACCAGGACCTTCATCTTCACTTGAACACCAAGACTCTTGTCTTCATGTCCATCTTCATCTGAAGACCAGGATCTTCATCTTCATCTGAAGACCAGGATCTTCATCTTTATCTGAAGACCAGGACCTTCGTCTTCATCTGAATACCAGGACCTTCATCTTCACTTGAACACCAAGACTCTTGTCTTCATCTTCATCTGAACACCAGGACCCTTGTCTTCATCTGAAGACCAGGACTCTCGTCTTCATCTTCATCTGAATACCAGGACCTTCATCTTCACTTGAACACCAAGACTCTCGTCTTCATGTTCATCTTCATCTGAAGACCAGGATCTTCATCTGAAGACCAGGACCTTCGTCTTCATCTGAATAGCAGGACCGTCATCTTCACTTGAACACCAAGACTCTTGTCTTCATCTTCATCTCCACACCAGGATCCTCGTCTTCATCTGAAGACCATGACTCTCATCTTCATCTGAAGACCAGGACTGTCATATTCATCTGAAGACCAGGACTCTCATCTTCATCTAAAGAGCAGGACCCTCATCTTCATCTGAATACCAGGACCTTCATCTTCACTTGAACACCAAGACTCTTGTCTTCATCTTCATCTTAACACCAGGACCCTCGTCTTCATCTGAAGACCAGGACTCTCATCTTCATCTGAATACCAGGACTGTCATCTTCATCTTCATCTGAAGACCAGGACTCTCATCTTCATCTGAAGACCAGGACCCTCGTCTTCATCTGAATACCAGGACCTTCATCTTCACTTGAACACCAAGACTCTTGTCATCATCTTCATCTGAACACCAGGACCCTTGTCTTCATCTGAAGACCAGGACCTTCATCTTCACTTGAACACCAAGACTCTCGTCTTCATGTTCATCTTCATCTGAAGACCAGGATCTTCATCTCCATCTGAAGACCAGGACCTTCGTCTTCATCTGAATACCAGGACCTTCATCTTCACTTGAACACCAAGACTCTTGTCTTCATCTGAAGACCAGGACTGTCATGTTCATCTGAAGACCAGGACTGTCATGTTCATCTGAAGACCAGGACTGTCATCTTCATCTGAAGACCAGGACTCTCATCTTCATCTGAAGACCAGGACCCTCGTCTTCATCTGAATACCAGGACCTTCATCTTCACTTGAACACCAAGACTCTCGTCTTCATGTTCATGTTCATCTGAAGACCAGGATCTTCATCTTCACTTGAACACCAAGACTCTTGTCTTCATCTTCATCTGAACACCAGGACCCTTGTCTTCATCTGAAGACCAGGACCTTCATCTTCACTTGAACACCAAGACTCTCGTCTTCATGTTCATCTTCATCTGAAGACCAGGATCTTCATCTCCATCTGAAGACCAGGACCTTCGTCTTCATCTGAATACCAGGACCTTCATCTTCACTTGAACACCAAGACTCTTGTCTTCATCTTCATCTTAACACCAGGACCCTCGTCTTCATCTGAAGACCAGGACCCTCGTCTTCACTTGAACACCAAGACTCTTGTCTTCATCTTCATCTTAACACCAGGACTCTCATCTTCATCTGAAGACCAGGACTGTCATCTTCATCTGAAGACCAGGACTCTCATTTTCATCTGAAGACCAGGACCTTCATCTTCACTTGAACACCAAGACTCTTGTCTTCATCTTCATCTGAAGACCAGGACCCTCGTCTTCATCTGAAGACCAGGACTCTCGTCTTCATCTTCATCTGAACACCAGGACCCTCGTCTTCATCTTCATCTGAATACCAGGACCTTCATCTTCACTTGAACACCAAGACTCTTGTCTTCATGTCCATCTTCATCTGAAGACCAGGATCTTCATCTTCATCTGAAGACCAGGATCTTCATCTTTATCTGAAGACCAGGACCTTCGTCTTCATCTGAATACCAGGACCTTCATCTTCACTTGAACACCAAGACTCTTGTCTTCATCTTCATCTGAACACCAGGACCCTCGTCTTCATCTGAAGACCAGGACTCTCGTCTTCATCTTCATCTGAATACCAGGACCTTCATCTTCACTTGAACACCAAGACTCTCGTCTTCATGTTCATCTTCATCTGAAGACCAGGATCTTCATCTGAAGACCAGGACCTTCGTCTTCATCTGAATAGCAGGACCGTCATCTTCACTTGAACACCAAGACTCTTGTCTTCATCTTCATCTCCACACCAGGACCCTCGTCTTCATCTGAAGACCATGACTCTCATCTTCATCTGAAGACCAGGACTGTCATATTCATCTGAAGACCAGGACTCTCATCTTCATCTAAAGAGCAGGACCCTCATCTTCATCTGAATACCAGGACCTTCATCTTCACTTGAACACCAAGACTCTCGTCTTCATGTTCATCTTCATCTGAAGACCAGGACCTTCGTCTTCATCTGAATACCAGGACCTTCATCTTCACTTGAACACCAAGACTCTTGTCTTCATCTTCATCTGAACACCAGGACCCTCGTCTTCATCTTCATCTGAATACCAGGACCTTCATCTTCACTTGAACACCAAGACTCTTGTCTTCATGTTCATCTTCATCTGAAGACCAGGATCTTCATCTGAAGACCAGGACCTTCGTCTTCATCTGAATACCAGGACCTTCATCTTCACTTGAACACCAAGACTCTTGCCTTCATCTTCATCTTAACACCAGGACCCTCGTCTTCATCTGAAGACCAGGACTCTCATCTTCATCTGAAGACCAGGACTGTCATCTTCATCTGAAGACCAGGACTCTCATCTTCATCTGAAGACCAGGACCCTCGTCTTCATCTGAATACCAGGACCTTCATCTTCACTTGAACACCAAGACTCTCGTCTTCATCTGAACACCAGGACCCTCGTCTTCATCTGAAGACCAGGACTCTCGTCTTCATCTTTATCTGAACACCAGGACCTTCATCTTCATCTGAAGACCAGGACCCTCGTCTTCATCTGAATACCAGGACCTTCATCTTCACTTGAACACCAAGACTCTTGTCATCATCTTCATCTGAACACCAGGACCCTTGTCTTCATCTGAAGACCAGGACCTTCATCTTCACTTGAACACCAAGACTCTCGTCTTCATGTTCATCTTCATCTGAAGACCAGGATCTTCATCTCCATCTGAAGACCAGGACCTTCGTCTTCATCTGAATACCAGGACCTTCATCTTCCCTTGAACACCAAGACTCTTGTCTTCATCTTCATCTGAACATCAGGACCCTTGTCTTCATCTGAAGACCAGGACCTTCATCTTCACTTGAACACCAAGACTCTCGTCTTCATGTTCATCTTCATCTGAAGACCAGGATCTTCATCTCCATCTGAAGACCAGGACCTTCGTCTTCATCTGAATACCAGGACCTTCATCTTCACTTGAACACCAAGACTCTTGTCTTCATCTTAACACCAGGACCCTCGTCTTCATCTGAAGACCAGGACTCTCATCTTCATGTGAAGACCAGGACTGTCATCTTCTTCATCTGAAGACCAGGACTCTCATCTTCATCTGAAGACCAGGACCCTCGTCTTCATCTGAATACCAGGACCTTCATCTTCACTTGAACACCAAGACTGTTGTCTTCATCTGAACACCAGGACCCTCGTCTTCATCTGAAGACCAGGACTCTCATCTTCATCTAAAGAGCAGGACCCTCATTTTCATCTGAATACCAGGACCTTCATCTTCACTTGAACACCAAGACTCTTGTCTTCATCTTCATCTTAACACCAGGACCCCCGTCTTCATCTGAAGACCAGGACTCTCGTCTTCATCTTCATATGAACACCAGGACCTTCATCTTCATCTGACTACCACTACCTTCATCTTCACTTGAACACCAAGACTCTTGTCTTCATGTTCATCTTCATCTGAAGACCAGGATCTTCATCTTCATCTGAAGACCAGGTCTTCATCTGAATACCAGGACCTTCATCTTCACTTGAACACCAAGACTCTTGTCTTCATCTTCATCTTAACACCAGGACCCTCGTCTTCATCTGAAGACCAGGACTCTCATCTTCATCTGAAGACCAGGACTGTCATCTTCATCTTCATCTGAAGACCAGGACTCTCATCTTCATCTGAAGACCAGGACCCTCGTCTTCATCTGAATACCAGGACCTTCATCTTCACTTGAACACCAAGACTCTTGTCATCATCTTCATCTGAAGACCAGGACCCTTGTTTTCATCTGAAGACCAGGACCTTCATCTTCACTTGAACACCAAGACTCTCGTCTTCATGTTCATCTTCATCTGAAGACCAGGATCTTCATCTCCATCTGAAGACCAGGACCTTCGTCTTCATCTGAATACCAGGACCTTCATCTTCACTTGAACACCAAGACTCTTGTCTTCATCTTAACACCATGACCCTCGTCTTCATCTGAAGACCAGGACTCTCATCTTCATCTGAAGACCAGGACTGTCATCTTCATCTGAAGACCAGGACTCTCATCTTCATCTGAAGACCAGGACCCTCGTCTTCATCTGAATACCAGGACCTTTATCTTCACTTGAACACCAAGACTCTCGTCTTCATGTTCATGTTCAACTGAAGACCAGGATCTTCATCTTCATCTGAAGACCAGGACCTTCGTCTTCATCTGAATACCAGGACCTTCATCTTCACTTGAACACCAAGACTCTTGTCTTCATCTTCATCTTAACACCAGGACTCTCATCTTCATCTGAAGACCAGGACTCTCGTCTTCATCTTCATCTGAACACCAGGACCCTCGTCTTCATCTTCATCTGAATACCAGGACCTTCATCTTCACTTGAACACCAAGACTCTTGTCTTCATGTCCATCTTCATCTGAAGACCAGGATCTTCATCTTCATCTGAAGACCAGGATCTTCATCTTTATCTGAAGACCAGGACCTTCGTCTTCATCTGAATACCAGGACCTTCATCTTCACTTGAACACCAAGACTCTTGTCTTCATCTTCATCTGAACACCAGGACCCTTGTCTTCATCTGAAGACCAGGACTCTCGTCTTCATCTTCATCTGAATACCAGGACCTTCATCTTCACTTGAACACCAAGACTCTCGTCTTCATGTTCATCTTCATCTGAAGACCAGGATCTTCATCTGAAGACCAGGACCTTCGTCTTCATCTGAATAGCAGGACCGTCATCTTCACTTGAACACCAAGACTCTTGTCTTCATCTTCATCTCCACACCAGGATCCTCGTCTTCATCTGAAGACCATGACTCTCATCTTCATCTGAAGACCAGGACTGTCATATTCATCTGAAGACCAGGACTCTCATCTTCATCTAAAGAGCAGGACCCTCATCTTCATCTGAATACCAGGACCTTCATCTTCACTTGAACACCAAGACTCTTGTCTTCATCTTCATCTTAACACCAGGACCCTCGTCTTCATCTGAAGACCAGGACTCTCATCTTCATCTGAATACCAGGACTGTCATCTTCATCTTCATCTGAAGACCAGGACTCTCATCTTCATCTGAAGACCAGGACCCTCGTCTTCATCTGAATACCAGGACCTTCATCTTCACTTGAACACCAAGACTCTTGTCATCATCTTCATCTGAACACCAGGACCCTTGTTTTCATCTGAAGACCAGGACCTTCATCTTCACTTGAACACCAAGACTCTCGTCTTCATGTTCATCTTCATCTGAAGACCAGGATCTTCATCTCCATCTGAAGACCAGGACCTTCGTCTTCATCTGAATAGCAGGACCGTCATCTTCACTTGAACACCAATACTCTCGTCTTCATGTTCATGTTCATCTGAAGACACGGATCTTCATCTTCATCTGAAGACCAGGACCTTCGTCTTCATCTGAATACCAGGACCTTCATCTTCACTTGAACACCAAGACTCTTGTCTTCATCTTCATCTGAACACCAGGACCCTCGTCTTCATCTTCATCTGAATACCAGGACCTTCATCTTCACTTGAACACCAAGACTCTCGTCTTCATGTTCATCTTCATCTGAAGACCAGGGTCTTCATCTGAAGACCAGGACCTTCGTCTTCATCTGAATAGCAGGACCGTCATCTTCACTTGAACACCAAGACTCTTGTCTTCATCTTCATCTCCACACCAGGATCCTCGTCTTCATCTGAAGACCATGACTCTCATCTTCATCTGAAGACCAGGACTGTCATCTTCATCTGAAGACCAGGACTCTCATCTTCATCTGAAGACCAGGACCCTCGTCTTCATCTGAATACCAGGACCTTCATCTTCACTTGAACACCAAGACTCTCGTCTTCATCTGAACACCAGGACCCTCGTCTTCATCTGAAGACCAGGACTCTCGTCTTCATCTTTATCTGAACACCAGGACCTTCATCTTCATCTGAACACCAGGACCCTCATCTTCATCTGAAGACCAGGACTCTCATCTTCATCTGAAGACCAGGACTGTCATCTTCATCTGAAGACCAGGACTCTCGTCATCATCTTCATCTGAACACCAGGACCCTTGTTTTCATCTGAAGACCAGGACCTTCATCTTCACTTGAACACCAAGACTTTCGTCTTCATGTTCATCTTCATCTGAAGACCAGGATCTTCATCTCCATCTGAAGACCAGGACCTTCGTCTTCATCTGAATACCAGGACCTTCATCTTCACTTGAACACCAAGACTCTTGTCTTCATCTTAACACCAGGACCCTCGTCTTCATCTGAAGACCAGGACTCTCATCTTCATCTGAAGACCAGGACTGTCATCTTCATCTGAAGACCAGGACTCTCATCTTCATCTGAAGACCAGGACCCTCGTCTTCATCTGAATACCAGGACCTTCATCTTCACTTGAACACCAAGACTCTCGTCTTCATGTTCATGTTCATCTGAAGACCAGGATCTTCATCTTCACTTGAACACCAAGACTCTTGTCTTCATCTTCATCTGAACACCAGGACCCTTGTCTTCATCTGAAGACCAGGACCTTCATCTTCACTTGAACACCAAGACTCTCGTCTTCATGTTCATCTTCATCTGAAGACCAGGATCTTCATCTCCATCTGAAGACCAGGACCTTCGTCTTCATCTGAATACCAGGACCTTCATCTTCACTTGAACACCAAGACTCTTGTCTTCATCTTCATCTTAACACCAGGACCCTCGTCTTCATCTGAAGACCAGGACCCTCGTCTTCACTTGAACACCAAGACTCTTGTCTTCATCTTCATCTTAACACCAGGACTCTCATCTTCATCTGAAGACCAGGACTGTCATCTTCATCTGAAGACCAGGACTCTCATTTTCATCTGAAGACCAGGACCTTCATCTTCACTTGAACACCAAGACTCTTGTCTTCATCTTCATCTGAAGACCAGGACCCTCGTCTTCATCTGAAGACCAGGACTCTCGTCTTCATCTTCATCTGAACACCAGGACCCTCGTCTTCATCTTCATCTGAATACCAGGACCTTCATCTTCACTTGAACACCAAGACTCTTGTCTTCATGTCCATCTTCATCTGAAGACCAGGATCTTCATCTTCATCTGAAGACCAGGATCTTCATCTTTATCTGAAAACCAGGACCTTCGTCTTCATCTGAATACCAGGACCTTCATCTTCACTTGAACACCAAGACTCTTGTCTTCATCTTCATCTGAACACCAGGACCCTCGTCTTCATCTGAAGACCAGGACTCTCGTCTTCATCTTCATCTGAATACCAGGACCTTCATCTTCACTTGAACACCAAGACTCTCGTCTTCATGTTCATCTTCATCTGAAGACCAGGATCTTCATCTGAAGACCAGGACCTTCGTCTTCATCTGAATAGCAGGACCGTCATCTTCACTTGAACACCAAGACTCTTGTCTTCATCTTCATCTCCACACCAGGATCCTCGTCTTCATCTGAAGACCATGACTCTCATCTTCATCTGAAGACCAGGACTGTCATATTCATCTGAAGACCAGGACTCTCATCTTCATCTAAAGAGCAGGACCCTCATCTTCATCTGAATACCAGGACCTTCATCTTCACTTGAACACCAAGACTCTCGTCTTCATGTTCATCTTCATCTGAAGACCAGGACCTTCGTCTTCATCTGAATACCAGGACCTTCATCTTCACTTGAACACCAAGACTCTTGTCTTCATCTTCATCTGAACACCAGGACCCTCGTCTTCATCTGAAGACCAGGACCTTCATCTTCACTTGAACACCAAGACTCTCGTCTTCATGTTCATCTTCATCTGAAGACCAGGATCTTCATCTCCATCTGAAGACCAGGACCTTCGTCTTCATCTGAATACCAGGACCTTCATCTTCACTTGAACACCAAGACTCTTGTCTTCATCTTCATCTTAACACCAGGACCCTCGTCTTCATCTGAAGACCAGGACCCTCGTCTTCACTTGAACACCAAGACTCTTGTCTTCATCTTCATCTTAACACCAGGACTCTCATCTTCATCTGAAGACCAGGACTGTCATCTTCATCTGAAGACCAGGACTCTCATTTTCATCTGAAGACCAGGACCTTCATCTTCACTTGAACACCAAGACTCTTGTCTTCATCTTCATCTGAAGACCAGGACCCTCGTCTTCATCTGAAGACCAGGACTCTCGTCTTCATCTTCATCTGAACACCAGGACCCTCGTCTTCATCTTCATCTGAATACCAGGACCTTCATCTTCACTTGAACACCAAGACTCTTGTCTTCATGTCCATCTTCATCTGAAGACCAGGATCTTCATCTTCATCTGAAGACCAGGATCTTCATCTTTATCTGAAGACCAGGACCTTCGTCTTCATCTGAATACCAGGACCTTCATCTTCACTTGAACACCAAGACTCTTGTCTTCATCTTCATCTGAACACCAGGACCCTCGTCTTCATCTGAAGACCAGGACTCTCGTCTTCATCTTCATCTGAATACCAGGACCTTCATCTTCACTTGAACACCAAGACTCTCGTCTTCATGTTCATCTTCATCTGAAGACCAGGATCTTCATCTGAAGACCAGGACCTTCGTCTTCATCTGAATAGCAGGACCGTCATCTTCACTTGAACACCAAGACTCTTGTCTTCATCTTCATCTCCACACCAGGACCCTCGTCTTCATCTGAAGACCATGGACTCTCATCTTCATCTGAAGACCAGGACTGTCATATTCATCTGAAGACCAGGACTCTCATCTTCATCTAAAGAGCAGGACCCTCATCTTCATCTGAATACCAGGACCTTCATCTTCACTTGAACACCAAGACTCTCGTCTTCATGTTCATCTTCATCTGAAGACCAGGACCTTCGTCTTCATCTGAATACCAGGACCTTCATCTTCACTTGAACACCAAGACTCTTGTCTTCATCTTCATCTGAACACCAGGACCCTCGTCTTCATCTTCATCTGAATACCAGGACCTTCATCTTCACTTGAACACCAAGACTCTTGTCTTCATGTTCATCTTCATCTGAAGACCAGGATCTTCATCTGAAGACCAGGACCTTCGTCTTCATCTGAATACCAGGACCTTCATCTTCACTTGAACACCAAGACTCTTGCCTTCATCTTCATCTTAACACCAGGACCCTCGTCTTCATCTGAAGACCAGGACTCTCATCTTCATCTGAAGACCAGGACTGTCATCTTCATCTGAAGACCAGGACTCTCATCTTCATCTGAAGACCAGGACCCTCGTCTTCATCTGAATACCAGGACCTTCATCTTCACTTGAACACCAAGACTCTCGTCTTCATCTGAACACCAGGACCCTCGTCTTCATCTGAAGACCAGGACTCTCGTCTTCATCTTTATCTGAACACCAGGACCTTCATCTTCATCTGAAGACCAGGACCCTCGTCTTCATCTGAATACCAGGACCTTCATCTTCACTTGAACACCAAGACTCTTGTCATCATCTTCATCTGAACACCAGGACCCTTGTCTTCATCTGAAGACCAGGACCTTCATCTTCACTTGAACACCAAGACTCTCGTCTTCATGTTCATCTTCATCTGAAGACCAGGATCTTCATCTCCATCTGAAGACCAGGACCTTCGTCTTCATCTGAATACCAGGACCTTCATCTTCCCTTGAACACCAAGACTCTTGTCTTCATCTTCATCTGAACACCAGGACCCTTGTCTTCATCTGAAGACCAGGACCTTCATCTTCACTTGAACACCAAGACTCTCGTCTTCATGTTCATCTTCATCTGAAGACCAGGATCTTCATCTCCATCTGAAGACCAGGACCTTCGTCTTCATCTGAATACCAGGACCTTCATCTTCACTTGAACACCAAGACTCTTGTCTTCATCTTAACACCAGGACCCTCGTCTTCATGAAGACCAGGACTCTCATCTTCATGTGAAGACCAGGACTGTCATCTTCATCTTCATCTGAAGACCAGGACTCTCATCTTCATCTGAAGACCAGGACCTCGTCTTCATCTGAATACCAGGACCTTCATCTTCACTTGAACACCAAGACTCTTGTCTTCATCTTATCTTAACACCAGGACCCTCGTCTTCATCTGAAGACCAGGACTCTCATCTTCATCTAAAGAGCAGGACCCTCATTTTCATCTGAATACCAGGACCTTCATCTTCACTTGAACACCAAGATCTTGTTCATCTTCATCTTAACACCAGGACCCCGTCTTCATCTGAAGACCAGGACTCTCGTCTTCATCTTCATATGAACACCAGGACCTTCATCTTCATCTGACTACCACTACCTTCATCTTCACTTGAACACCAAGACTCTTGTCTTCATGTTCATCTTCATCTGAAGACCAGGATCTTCATCTTCATCTGAAGACCAGGTTTCATCTGAATACCAGGACCTTCATCTTCACTTGAACACCAAGACTCTTGTCTTCATCTTCATCTTAACACCAGGACCCTCGTCTTCATCTGAAGACCAGGACTCTCATCTTCATCTGAAGACCAGGACTGTCATCTTCATCTTCATCTGAAGACCAGGACTCTCATCTTCATCTGAAGACCAGGACCCTCGTCTTCATCTGAATACCAGGACCTTCATCTTCACTTGAACACCAAGACTCTTGTCATCATCTTCATCTGAAGACCAGGACCCTTGTTTTCATCTGAAGACCAGGACCTTCATCTTCACTTGAACACCAAGACTCTGTCTTCATGTTCATCTTCATCTGAAGACCAGGATCTTCATCTCCATCTGAAGACCAGGACCTTCGTCTTCATCTGAATACCAGGACCTTCATCTTCACTTGAACACCAAGACTCTTGTCTTCATCTTAACACCATGACCCTCGTCTTCATCTGAAGACCAGGACTCTCATCTTCATCTGAAGACCAGGACTGTCTTCATCTGAAGACCAGGACTCTCATCTTCATCTGAAGACCAGGACCCTCGTCTTCATCTGAATACCAGGACCTTTATCTTCACTTGAACACCAAGACTCTCGTCTTCATGTTCATGTTCAACTGAAGACCAGGATCTTCATCTTCATCTGAAGACCAGGACCTTCGTCTTCATCTGAATACCAGGACCTTCATCTTCACTTGAACACCAAGACTCTTGTCTTCATCTTCATCTTAACACCAGGACTTCATCTTCATCTGAAGACCAGGACTCTCGTCTTCATCTTCATCTGAACACCAGACCCTCGTCTTCATCTTCATCTGAATACCAGGACCTTCATCTTCACTTGAACACCAAGACTCTTGTCTTCATGTCCATTTCATCTGAAGACCAGGATCTTCATCTTCATCTGAAGACCAGGATCTTCATCTTTATCTGAAGACCAGGACCTTCGTCTTCATCTGAATACCAGGACCTTCATCTTCACTTGAACACCAAGACTCTTGTCTTCATCTTCATCTGAACACCAGGACCCTTGTCTTCATCTGAAGACCAGGACTCTCGTCTTCATCTTCATCTGAATACCAGGACCTTCATCTTCACTTGAACACCAAGACTCTCGTCTTCATGTTCATCTTCATCTGAAGACCAGGATCTTCATCTGAAGACCAGGACCTTCGTCTTCATCTGAATAGCAGGACCGTCATCTTCACTTGAACACCAAGACTCTTGTCTTCATCTTCATCTCCACACCAGGATCCTCGTCTTCATCTGAAGACCATGACTCTCATCTTCATCTGAAGACCAGGACTGTCATATTCATCTGAAGACCAGGACTCTCATCTTCATCTAAAGAGCAGGACCCTCATCTTCATCTGAATACCAGGACCTTCATCTTCACTTGAACACCAAGATCTTGTCTTCATCTTCATCTTAACACCAGGACCCTCGTCTTCATCTGAAGACCAGGACTCTCATCTTCATCTGAATACCAGGACTGTCTTCATCTTCATCTGAAGACCAGGACTCTCATCTTCATCTGAAGACCAGGACCCTCGTCTTCATCTGAATACCAGGACCTTCATCTTCACTTGAACACCAAGACTCTTGTCATCATCTTCATCTGAACACCAGGACCCTTGTCTTCATCTGAAGACCAGGACCTTCATCTTCACTTGAACACCAAGACTCTGTCTTCATGTTCATCTTCATCTGAAGACCAGGATCTTCATCTCCATCTGAAGACCAGGACCTTCGTCTTCATCTGAATACCAGGACCTTCATCTTCACTTGAACACCAAGACTCTTGTCTTCATGAAGACCAGGACTGTCATGTTCATCTGAAGACCAGGAAT
>NW_026559364.1:0-32759 GCF_022539595.1 Amphiprion ocellaris | reverse complement strand
CCGGAATGTTGATGGATTCTAGAATGTTGATGTATTCCCGAACGTGGACGCATTCCGGAATGTTGATGGGTTCCGGAATGTTGACGGATTCTATAACATTGATTGATTCCAGAATGTTGATGGATTCTAGAATGTTCATGTATTCCCAAATGTGGATGCATTCCGGAATGTTGATGGGTTCCGGAATGTTGATGTATTCCAGAATGTTGATGGATTCCGGAATGTTGATGGATTCTAGAATGTTCATGTATTCCCAAATGTGGACGCATTCCGGAATGTTGATGGGTTCCGGAATGTTGACTGATTCTATAACGTTGATTGATTCCGGAATGTTGATGGATTCTAGAATGTTGTTGGGTCCTGCAGTGTTGCCTTCAGCCAAGTATCCCGGAATGTTGATGTATTCCAGAATGTTGATGTACTTCGGAATGTTGATGGATTCTAGAATGTTGATGTATTCCCGAACGTGGAAGCATTCCGGAATGTTGATGGGTTCCGGAACGTTGACGGATTCTATAACGTTGATTGATTCCAGAATGTTGATGGATTCTAGAATGTTCATGTATTCCCAAATGTGGATGCATTCCGGAATGTTGATGGGTTCCGGAATGTTGATGGATTCTAGAATGTTCATGTATTCCCAAATGTGGACGCATTCCGGAATGTTGATGGGTTCCGGAATGTTGACTGATTCTATAACGTTGATTGATTCCGGAATGTTGATGGATTCTAGAATGTTGTTGGGTCCTGCAGTGTTGCCTTCAGCCAAGTATCCCGGAATGTTGATGTATTCCAGAATGTTGATGTACTCCGGAATGTTGATGGATTCTAGAATGTTGATGTATTCCCGAATGTGGAAGCATTCCGGAATGTTGATGGGTTCCGGAATGTTGACGGATTCTGTAACGTTGATTGATTCCGGAATGTTGATGGATTCTAGAATGTTGATGTATTCCCGAACGTGGACGCATTCCGGAATGTTGATGGGTTCCGGAATGTTGACGGATTCTATGACGTTGATTGATTCCGGAATGTTGATGGATTCTAGAATGTTGATGTATTCCCAAACGTGGATGCATTCCGGAATGTTGATGGGCTCCGGAATGTTGACGGATTCTATAACGTTGGTTGATTTCGGAATGTTGATATATTCTAGAATGTTCATGTATTCCCGAATGTGGATGTATTCCGGAATGTTGATGGGTTCCGGAATGTTGACTGATTCTATAAAGTTGATTGATTCCGGAATGTTGATGGATTCTAGAATGTTGTTGGGTCCTGCAGTGTTGCCTTCAGCCAAGTATCCCGGAATGTTGATGTATTCCAGAATGTTGATGGATTCCGGAATGTTGATGGATTCTAGAATGTTGATGTATTCCCGAACGTGGACGCATTCTGGAATCTTAATGGGTTCCGGAATGTTGATGTATTCCAGAATGTTGATGTATTCCGGAATGATGATGGATTCTAGAATGTTGATGTATTCCCTAATGTGGACGCATTCCGGAATGTTGATGGGTTCCGGAATGTTGACGGATTCTGTAACGTTTATTGATTCCGGAATGTTGATGGATTCTAGAATGTTCATGTATTCCCAAATGTGGATGCATTCCGGAATGTTGACGGATTCTATAACGTTGATTGATTCAAGAATGTTGATGGATTCTAGAATGTTCATGTATTCCCAAATGTGGATGCATTCCGGAATGTTGATGGGTTCCGGAATGTTGACTGATTCTATAACGTTGATTGATTCCGCAATGTTGATGGATTCTAGAATGT
Organism: Amphiprion ocellaris; assembly: GCF_022539595.1. Classification (NCBI taxonomy): domain Eukaryota; kingdom Metazoa; phylum Chordata; class Actinopteri; family Pomacentridae; genus Amphiprion; species Amphiprion ocellaris. The sequence continues at coordinate 30,977 of NW_026559364.1, read as the reverse complement.
TGATGTATTCCAGAATGTGGACGCATTCCGGAATGTTGATGGGTTCCGGAATGTTGATGTATTCCAGAATGTTGATGGATTCCGGAATGTTGATGGATTCTAGAATGTTGTTGTTTCCTGCAGTGTTGCCTTCAGCCGAGTATCCCGGAATGTTGATGTATTCCAGAATGTTGATGTACTCCGGAATGTTGATGGATTCTAGAATGTTGATGTATTCCCGAATGTGGAAGCATTCCGGAATGTTGATGGGTTCCGGAATGTTGACGGATTCTGTAACGTTGATTGATTCCGGAATGTTGATGGATTCTAGAATGTTGATGTATTCCCAAACGTGGATGCATTCCGGAATGTTGATGGGCTCCGGAATGTTGACGGATTCTATAACGTTGGTTGATTTCGGAATGTTGATATATTCTAGAATGTTCATGTATTCCCAAATGTGGATGTATTCCGGAATGTTGATGGGTTCCGGAATGTTGACTGATTCTATAACGTTGATTGATTCCGCAATGTTGATGGATTCTAGAATGTTGTTGGGTCCTGCAGTGTTGCCTTCAGCCAAGTATCCCGGAATGTTGATGGATTCTAGAATGTTGATGTATTCCCGAACGTGGACGCATTCTGGAATGTTGATGGGTTCCGGAATGTTGACGGATTCTGTAACGTTGATTGATTCCGGAATGTTGATGGATTCTAGAATGTTCATGTATTCCCAAATGTGGATGCATTCCGGAATGTTGACGGATTCTATAACGTTGATTGATTCCAGAATGTTGATGGATTCTAGAATGTTCATGTATTCCCAAATGTGGATGCATTCCGGAATGTTGATGGGTTCTGGAATGTTGACTGATTCTATAACGTTGATTGATTCCGCAATGTTGATGGATTCTAGGATGTATATGTATTCCCAAACGTGGACGCATTCCGGAATGTTGATGGGTTCCGGAATGTTGATGTATTCCAGAATGTTGATGTATTCCGGAATGTTGATGGGTTCCGGAATGTTGACGGATTCTGTAACGTTGATTGATTCCGGAATGTTGATGGATTCTAGAATGTTCATGTATTCCAGAATGTGGACGCATTCCAGAATGTTGATGGGTTCCGGAATGTTGACTGATTCTATGACGTTGATTGATTCCGCAATGTTGATGGATTCTAGAATGTTGTTGTTTCCTGCAGTGTTGCCTTCAGCCAAGTATCACGGAATTTTGATGTATTTCAGAATGTTGATGTATTCCGGAATGTTGATGGATTCTAGAATGTTGATGTATTCCCGAACGTGGACGCCTTCAAAATGTTGATGGGTTCCGGAATGTTGACGTATTCCAGAATGTTGATGGATTCCGGAATGTTGATGAATTCTAGAATGTTGATGTATTCCCGAACGTGGACGCATTCCGGAATGTTGATGGGTTCCGGAATGTTGATGAATTCCGGAATGTTGATGGGTTCCGGAATGTTGACGGCTTCTATAATGTTGATTGATTCCAGAATGTTGATGGATTCTAGAATGTTCATGTATTCCCAAATGCGGACACATTCCGGAATGTTGATGGGTTCCGGAATGTTGACTGATTCTATAACGTTGATTGATTCCGGAATGTTGATGGATTCTAGAATGTTCATGTATTCCCAAATGTGGACGCATTCCGGAATGTTGATGGGTTCCGCAATGTTGACGGATTCTATAACGTTGATTGATTCCGGAATGTTGATGGATTCTAGAATGTTGTTGGGTCCTGCAGTGTTGCCTTCAGCCAAGTATCCCGGATTGTTGATGTATTCCACAATGTTGATGTATTCCGTAATGTTGATGGATTCTAGAATGTTCATGTATTCCAGAATGTGGACGCATTCCGGAATGTTGATGGGTTCCGGAATGTTGACTGATTCTATAACGTTGATTGATTCTGCAATTTTGATGGATTCGAGAATGTTTTTGTTTCCTGCAGTGTTGCCTTCAGCCAAGTATCCCGGAATTTTGATGTATTCCAGAATGTTGATGTATTCCGGAATGTTGATGGATTCTAGAATGTTGATGTATTCCCAAACGTGGACGCATTCCGGAATGTTGACGGATTCTATAACGTTGATTGATTCCAGAATGTTGATGGATTCTAGAATGTTCATGTATTCCCAAATGTGGATGCATTCCGGAATGTTGATGGGTTCCGGAATGTTGATGTATTCCAGAATGTTGATGGATTCCGGAATGTTGATGGATTCAAGAATGTTCATGTATTCCCAAATGTGGACGCATTCCGGAATGTTGATGGGTTCCGGAATGTTGACAGATTCTATAACGTTGATTGATTCCGGAACGTTGATGGATTCTAAAATGTTGATGTATTCCCATACGTGGACGCATTCCGGAATGTTGATGGGTTCCGGAATTTTGACGGATTCTATAATGTTGATTGATTCCGGAATGTTGATTGATTCCGGAATGTTGATGGATTCTAGAATGTTGTTGGGTCCTGCAGTGTTGCCTTCAGCCAAGTATCCCGGAATGTTGATGTATTCCAGAATGTTGATGGATTCCGGAATGTTGATGGATTCTAGAATGTTGATGTATTCCCGAATGTGGATGCATTCCGGAATGATGATGGGTTCCGGAATGTTGACAGATTCTATAACGTTGATTGATTCCGGAAAGTTGATGGATTCTAGAATGTTCATGTATTCCCAAATGTGGACGCATTTCCGGAATGTTGATGGGTTCCGGAATGTTGGTGTATTCCAGAATGTTGATGGATTCCGGAATGTTGATGGATTCTAGAATGTGGATGTATTCCCGAATGTGGACGCCTTCTGGAATGTTGATGGGTTCCGGAATGTTGATGTATTCCAGAATGTTGATGGATTCCGGAATGTTTATGGATTCTAGAATGTTGATGTTTTCCCGACCGTGGACGCATTACGGAATGTTGATGGGTTCCGGAATGTTGGTGGATTCTAGAATGTTGATGTATTCCCAAATGTGGACGCATTCCGGAATTTTGATGGGTTCTGGAATGTTAACGGATTCTATAATGTTGATTGATTCTGGAATGTTGATGGATTCTAGAATGTTGTTGGGTCCTGGAGTGTTGCCTTTAGCCAAGTATCCGGGAATGCTGATGTATTCCAGAATGTTTATGGATTGCGGAATGTTGATGGATTCTAGAATGTTGATGTATTCCCGAACGTGAACGCATTCCGGAATGTTTATGGGTTCCGGAATGTTGACGGATTCTATAATGTTGATGGATTTCGGAATGTTGATGGATTCTAGAATGTTCATGTATTCCCAAATGTGGACGCATTCCGGAATGTTGATGGGTTCTGGAATGTTGACGGATTCTATAACGTTGATTGATTCCGGAATGTTGATGGATTCTAGATTGTTGTTGGGTCCTGGAGTGTTGCCTTCAGCCAAGTATCCCGGAATGTTGATGTATTCCAGAATGTTGATGGATTCCGGAATGTTGATGGATTCTAGAATGTTGATGTATTCCCGAATGTGGACGCATTCCGGAATGATGATGGGTTCCGGAATGTTGACAGATTCTATAACGTTGATTGATTCCGCAATGTTGATGGATTCTAGAATGTTCATGTATTCCCAAATGTGGATGCATTTCTGGAATGTTGATGGGTTCCGGAATGTTGGTGTATTCCAGAATGTTGATGGATTCCGGAATGTTGATGATTCTAGAATGTGGATGTATTCCCGAATGTGGACGCCTTCTGGAATGTTGATGGGTTCCGGAATGTTGATGTATTCCAGAATGTTGATGCATTCCGGAATGTTGATGGATTCTAGAATGTTGATGTTTTCCCGACAGTGGACGCATTACGGAATGTTGATGGGTTCCGGAATGTTGGTGGATTCTAGAATGTTGATGTATTCCCAAATGTGGACGCATTCCGGAATGTTGATGGGTTCTGAAATGTTGACGAATTCTATAACGTTGATTGATTCCGGAATGTTGATGGATTCTAGATTGTTGTTGGGTCCTGGAGTGTTGCCTTCAGCCAAGTATCCCAGAATGTTGATGTATTCCAGAATGTTTATGTATTCCTGAATGTTGATTGATTTTAGAATTTTGATGTATTCCTGAACGTGGACGCATTCCGGAATGTTGATGGATTCTAGAATGTTGTTGTTTCCTGCAGTGTTGCCTTCAGCCAAGTATCCCGGAATTTTGATGTATTCCAGAATGTTGATGTATTCCGGAATGTTGATGGATTTTAGAATGCTGATGTATTCCCGAATGTGGACGCATTCCAGAATGATGATGGGTTCCGGAATGTTGACAGATTCTATAACGTTGATTGATTCCGGAATGTTGATGGATTCTAGAATGTTCATGTATTCCCAAATGTGGACGCATTCCGGAATGTTGATGGGTTCCGGAATGTTGGTGTATTCCAGAATGTTGATGGATTCCGGAATGTTGATGGGTTCTAGAATGTGGATATATTCCGAATGTGGACGCCTTCTGGAATGTTGATGGGTTCCGGAATGTTGATGTATTCCAGAATGTTGATGGATTCCGGAATGTTGATGGATTCTAGAATGTTGATGTTTTCCCGAACGTGGACGCATTACGGAATGTTGATGGGTTCCGGAATGTTGGTGGATTCTAGAATGTTGATGTATTCCCAATTGTGGACGCATTCCGGAATTTTGATGGGTTCCGGAATGTTAACCCTCGTGTTGTCCTTCGTATTGCGTATGCGCCCAGCGTCCTTTCCGCCGGGTCAAAGTGACCCACGCTCCAAGGACGAGCAGGAGGAGTTGGCACACGCGGCGCAGTACAGGAGCGCGCAGCCTCTGCATATGTATTTCTCGCAGCCGCGGCACATGTTGTGCGTTTTACAGTCCTTACTGGAGGGACAGACTTGACACCTCTTTCTCTTACTCGCGGGCATGGGCGGTTCGATACGAGCCTTGGAAGTGGGGGCCCGGGCCTGGGCCGCAGCAGAAGGCTCAGCCCCCGACGAAGGGCCCGGCGCCGAGACGAGATCCGTCCGAGGACGGAGAGAAGGGGAAGAAGAAGAAGGAGGAGGAGGAGGAGGAGGAGGAGGAGGAGGAGGAGGAGGAGGAGGAGGAGGAGGAGAAGCGACTCCCCCGCCGCCGTCCCTGTCGACACCCCCCGCGGCCGCCAGCCGATGGGCTTTCACGACCGCCGCGGCCGCTTCTGCGCTCGGCAGGCGAGCCCTCCGTTGGATGAGCGGAGCGACGAGCGCCTTTCCCAGGCGCTCGAGAAACACCCTCCTCTTGTTGCGCCTGCCGGGCAACCAGTCCGGGTTGAGCTCTCTCCATATCACGAAGGCGTCGTAGGAGGACACGTCGAGAATGTTGTGGAAGACGGCGAGGGGCCAGCGCGCCGTCATCCTCCTGCAGCTGTATGCGCCTACGACTTTGTCCAGGTTGTCCACGCCGCCTTTGTTGGAGTTGTAGTCCAGGACGACGGCGGGCTTATTGTCCGCACGCCGCCGGCCGACGGCGTCCGCGTCCCGTGCGTGGAACGTGCTGAGCAGCAGCACGTTCTTGTTTTTCTTGGCCAGGTAGGAGACCAGCGCGGTGTCGCGCGTGAAGGCGAACTTGGAGGAGAGGACCCGTCTGCCTCGGACCGCGAGCAGGGCGGTCGGGAGCTCGGGTTTGTTCTTTCTGATCGTGCCGAGCATGGTGTTGTTCCTATCGCGGAGGAGCTGCTGCGCGAGTTCGTAGGAAGTGAAGAAATTGTCGCAGGTGACGTTACGGCCCGTCAGGCCCTCCGTCATGTCGAGCACCACGCGGGCTGCCAGGTTCTTCTCCGAGCCTCCTAGTCGTCGTCCCTGTTGTCGCTTCTCACCCTCTGCGGCGGCGGCCGCTGCTGCGGGCTTCTTCCCCGTGTAAACTTGCATTTTCCAAGCGTAGCTGGATCTGGCATCGCAGGCCACCCACGACTTGATCCCGTACCTGGCAGGCTTGCTGGGCATATACTGTCGAAAGGGACAACGACCTTGCGGTGGGGTGGGGGGGATTGAGAGAGACAGAGAGAGAAGCTTATAGAACAGGTATCACTCCACTACCACCGTATGCAGTGTGTGTGTGTGTGTGTGTGTGTGTGTGTGTGTGTGTGTGTGTGTGTGTGTGTGTGTGTGTGTGTTTCACTCCATTAGGCACAGACAAAATAAAGAACCGTAATTTATTTATTATTACAAACATTTTTGAAAAACTTTTTATTTATCGTTTGTCTCATCACCTCTGAACGGAACCAGTTGCTCATCCACCGTGACGTGAGGCCCGGGGTTGTACAGGATCGGTAGCCGTTTGACCCACGCGTCCCAGACCTTTCTCACGGCCGCCAGCTTGTCCGAGGCTCGTCTCTCCGCTCTCGTCTCACGGTCGTCAAACCGCACCAGCTTCGAGTAAACGTGAAAGACTTTGAGGGACATCGTGGCACGGAAAATCGCACGTCCGCTCTCCGCATCCCACAGGCTGGCGGTGGCCTCGCCTCGGGACCTGTACACGCCGGCTAGGATGAGCAGCCCCATGTAGGCGTGCAGGTCAATCTCGTCCATCCGCTTCCAACCGTCTCTTCCGTATTTCCTAAGACCCTCGCGATTAGTCTCCTCCAGAATGATTTCGTCTATTTCCCGCGTGAGGAAGAGGAAGAATGTCGAGACGATGTCTCGGGCGTTGGAAGCCGCGTAGGCCGTGGGTCCAGGCGGCCAGGGCTGCTGCTGCTGCTGCTGCCGCTGCCCCGTCGTTTGGTACGGTGTAGAGGACCAAGTTATTTTCCCGTTTCTCGACAGGAACGTCTCTCGTGCAACAAGACGGATATCTTCTTCTTGTTCTTCTTGTTCTTGTTCTTGTTCTTGTTCTTGTTCTTCTTCTTCTTCTTCTTCTTCTTCTTCTTCTTCTTCTGAGGTTGCATTTGTCTGCTCTGGTGGGTCTTCTTCTTCTTCTTCTTCTTCTTCTTCTTCTTCTTCTGAAGATGAGGATGCATTTTTCTGCTCTGGTGGGTCTTCTTCTTCGTCTTCTAAGAATGATATTACATTTTCTTGCTCTGGTTGGGTGTCTTCTCCTTCTCCTTCTTCTTCATCTCCTTCTTCTTCTTCTTCTTCTTCTTCTTCTTCTTCTTCTTCTTCTTCTTCTTCTTCTTCGGTGACCGGCCGGCTTACGTTCTCCTGCTCATCCTCCTCTCGTTCTTGACACTGCTGTCGCCTTTCCTCATCGTCATCCTCCTCCTCGGGGTCCGAGCGAGGTTTGTGGGACCGGGTCTCTTGAAGAACTTTTCTGGCGACGAACCTCGTGTTCTCCTCCTGTTCGTCCTCATCCTCCTCCTCCTCTCTTCTCTCCTCTCGCTCCCGATAGCTCCTCTCCCGCTGCCGTCGCAGCTGCCTCGTCCCCCTTTCATCTCGTTCTCGCTCTCGCCGTCTTGAAATGCTTTCCTCTCGCTCTCGATTCCTCTGCTCTTCCTTCCTTCTCCACCCCGTTCTCCTTTCTTCTCGCTCCCGACCGCTCTTCTCCCGCTGCCCTCCCGGCTGCCTCGTCCTCCTGTCCTCTCGTCGTCGCGAAACGCTCTCCTCTCGATTCCTCTCCTCTTCCTTCCTTCCCCGTCCCCTTCTCCTCTCCTCTCGCTCCCGACCGCTCTTTTCCCGCTGCCCTCCCGGCTGCCTCGTCCTCCTGTCCTCTCGCCGTCGCGAAACGCTCTCCTCTCGATTCCTCTCCTCTTCCTTCGTTCGCCGTCCCCTCTCCTCTCGCTCCCGATCGCTCTTTTCCCGCTGCCGTCTCAGCTGCCTCGTCCTCCTGTCCTCTCGCTCTCGCTCTCGCCGTCGCGAAATGCTCTCTTCGCGCTCTCGATTCCGCTCCTCTTCCTTCCTTCGCCACCCTCTTCTCCCGTTCCCTCGCCCCCGACCCTCTTCGTCCTCTTCTTCTCTTATCGCTTCATCTTCGTTATCTTCTTCACCCGGCAAGCTGGAAATAAGCTGTTGCATGAACCTTTCTTCCTGTTCGTCTTCTTGTATCGCTTCATCTTCGTAATCTTCGCATTCTTCACACGGCAAGCTGGAAAAAAGCTGTTGCATGAACCTTTGAGCGGCGAAACGTCGTCGCGCCGTCATGGTTGTTTTTGCTGTGGGCTTACCGTGTGAGGGCTTACCGTGTGACCTCGGTGTGGTGAAAGGGGTGATATATTTAATACGTGTCTTAGTTTACCCTCCCCATCCATTCCACGACAGCTACCTTTTTGGCAGCGAAACGTCTCATGGCTGAGAGGTTGTTTTTTTTTTTTGCGGCAGCCGTTCGCTGTCCTACTCTTCTTGCTCTGTACGCACGTGTCGTGCTTTGCACGCGTTCGCTCTGCCCTTCCTCCTTATGCTGCCAAGTACCAAGCCAGAATGTTCCTGGACTTTCTGGAACATTCTGCGGCTCATTTCTGTCCTTGTGTTTCCTCGCACAGGCTCCATTTCATCTTTTCCCAGTTCCAAAGGACAGTTGGCAAGCCGCCAAGGAACAAGCTGGAATCTTCCTGGACTTTCTGGAACATTCTGTGGCTCCCATGTACCCGTGTGTTTGTTGCATTGGGCCCAAAAGGACTTTGGCCAGCTGCCAAGAAAAGCTAGGATGTTCCTGGACTTTCTGGGACATTCTGCGACTCATCTCTGCCCTTGTGGTTCCTTGCACAGGCTCCCTTTCATCTTTTCTCAGTTCCAAAGGAAATTTGGCAAGCTGCCATGAAACAAGCTAGATTGTTCCTGGACTTTCTGGAACATTCTGTGGCTCCCGTACCTGTGTGCTTTGCACGGGCTCCATTGTATCTCTCTGTGTGTGTGTGTGTGTGTGTGTGTGTGTGTGTGTGTGTGTGTGTGTGTGTGTGTGTGTGTGTGTGTGTGTGTGTGTGCGTGTGTGCGTGTGTGCGCGTGTGCGCGTGTGTGCGTGTGTTCATCCCATCCCCTCCAAAAGAAAAGAGGCAAAGACAAAAAAAAAGAACTGTATTTTATTTATTACAAACATTTTTGAAAAACTGTTTAGCGATTTTATTGTTTGATTTGTTTTTTTTTGTGGCGCCTCTCGCCTCTCTCTGTCCTCCTCTTCTTGCGTGCTTACTCACCTGTCGTTCCTTGCACACGGTTCGCTCTACCCTTTCTTCCTCCTGATGCTGCCAAGTACCAAGCCAGAATGTTCCTGGACTTTCTGGAACTTCTGTGTGGCTCATCCACGCCCTTGTGTTACCTCAGGCTCCCAAAATTGGCAAGCTGTCATGAAGCAAGCTAGAATCTTCCTGGACTTTCTGGAACGTTCTGTGGCTCTCATGTGCCGCCTGTGCTCCATTGTATCTCTGTATTTTTTCCTCTCCCTCTTTCTGTGTGTGTGCGTGTGTGCGTGTGTGTGCGCGTGTTCATCCCATCCCCTCCAAAAGAAAAGAGGCAAAGACAAAAAAAAAAAAGAACTGTATTTTATTTATTACAAACATTTTTGAAAAACTGTTTAGCGATTTTATTGTTTGATTTGTTTTTTTTTTGTGGCGCCTCTCACCTCTCTCTGTCCTCCTCTTCTTGCGTGCTTACTCACCTGTCGTTCCTTGCACACGGTTCGCTCTGCCCTTTCTTCCTCCTGATGCTGCCAAGTACCAAGCCAGAATGTTCCTGGACTTTCTGGAACTTCTGTGTGGCTCATCCACGCCCTTGTGTTACCTCAGGCTCCCAAAATTGGCAAGCTGTCATGAAGCAAGCTAGAATCTTCCTGGACTTTCTGGAACGTTCTGTGGCTCTCATGTGCCGCCTGTGCTCCATTGTATCTCTGTATTTTTTCCTCTCTCTCTGTGTGTGTGCGTGTGTGCGTGTGCGTGCGTGCGTTCACATCCCCTCCAAAAGAAAAGAGGCAACGACAAAAAAGAACTGTATTCATTTATTACAAACATTTTTGAAAAACCGTTTAGCGATTTCATTGTTTGATTTTTTTTTTGTGGCGCCTCTCACCTCTCGCTGCCTACTCACCTGTCGCTCCTCGCACGGCGTTCGCTGTCATTTCCTCGGCCCGCGGCTCTTCACTCTCCTGCTCGGAGTCGGAGCCGCGGGCGAGGGACGGGCCCGGTCTGCTCACGAGACCTCTCCTGGGCCGCGAAACGCGTCGTTTGTGCTGAGAGGTTGTCGGTTTTTGTTTTCCTCCTCCTCCTCCTCCTCCTCTCGCTCCGCGCACGGCGGGCGTCTCGCGGCCTAGGAGGTCTCGGAGTCAGAGCCAGAGGGTGACCCCGGTCCTCTCCGAGACCTCCTAGGTCGCGAAACGCGTCGGCGCTGATACTCACCTGTCGTTCCGCCCACGGCGTTCGCTGTCATTTCCTCGGCCCGAGGCTCTTCACTCTCCTGCTCGGAGTCGGAGCCGCGGGGCGAGGGACGGGCCCCGGTCTGCTCACGAGACCTCTCCTGGGCCGCGAAACGCGTCGTGTGTGCTGAGAGGTTGTCGGTTTTTGTTTTCCTCCTCCTCCTCCTCTCGCTCCTCGCACGGCGTTCGCTGTCATTTCCTCAGAGCCGCACGCGGGGTGAGGGACGGGCCCGGTCTGCTCACGAGACCTCTCCTGGGCCGCGAAACGCGTCGTGTGTGCTGAGAGGTTGTCGGTTTGTGTTTTCATCCTCCTCCTCCTCTCGCTCCTCGCACGGCGTTCGCTGTCATTTCCTCAGAGCCGCACGCGGGGTGAGGGACGGGCCCGGTCTGCTCACGAGACCTCTCCTGGGCCGCGAAACGCGTCGTTTGTGCTGAGAGGTTGTCGGTTTTTGTTTTCCTCCTCCCCCTCTCGCTCCTCGCACGGCGTTCGCTGTCATTTCCTCAGAGCCGCACGCGAGGTGAGGGACGGGCCCGGTCTGCTCACGAGACCTCTCCTGGGCCGCGAAACGCGTCGTTTGTGCTGAGAGGTTGTCGGTTTTTGTTTTCCTCCTCCTCCTCCTCTCGCTCCTCGCACGGCGTTCGCTGTCATTTCCTCAGAGCCGCACGCGGGGTGAGGGACGGGCCCGGTCTGCTCACGAGACCTCTCCTGGGCCGCGAAACGCGTCGTTTGTGCTGAGAGGTTGTCGGTTTTTGTTTTCCTCCTCCTCCTCCTCCTCCTCTCGCTCCGCGCACGGCGGGCGTCTCGCGGCCTAGGAGGTCTCGGAGTCAGAGCCAGAGGGTGACCCCGGTCCTCTCCGAGACCTCCTAGGTCGCGAAACGCGTCGGCGCTGATACTCACCTGTCGTTCCGCCCACGGCGTTCGCTGTCATTTCCTCGGCCCGAGGCTCTTCACTCTCCTGCTCGGAGTCGGAGCCGCGGGGCGAGGGACGGGCCCCGGTCTGCTCACGAGACCTCTCCTGGGCCGCGAAACGCGTCGTGTGTGCTGAGAGGTTGTCGGTTTTTGTTTTCCTCCTCCTCCTCCTCTCGCTCCTCGCACGGCGTTCGCTGTCATTTCCTCAGAGCCACACGCGGGGTGAGGGACGGGCCCGATCTGCTCACGAGACCTCTCCTGGGCCGCGAAACGCGTCGTGTGTGCTGAGAGGTTGTCGGTTTTTGTTTTCCTCCTCCCCCTCTCGCTCCTCGCACGGCGTTCGCTGTCATTTCCTCAGAGCCGCACGCGAGGTGAGGGACGGGCCCCGGTCTGCTCACGAGACCTCTCCTGGGCCGCGAAACGCGTCGTTTGTGCTGAGAGGTTGTCGGTTTTTGTTTTCCTCCTCCTCCTCCTCTCGCTCCTCGCACGGCGTTCGCTGTCATTTCCTCAGAGCCGCACGCGGGGTGAGGGACGGGCCCGGTCTGCTCACGAGACCTCTCCTGGGCCGCGAAACGCGTCGTGTGTGCTGAGAGGTTGTCGGTTTGTGTTTTCATCCTCCTCCTCCTCTCGCTCCTCGCACGGCGTTCGCTGTCATTTCCTCAGAGCCGCACGCGGGGTGAGGGACGGGCCCGGTCTGCTCACGAGACCTCTCCTGGGCCGCGAAACGCGTCGTTTGTGCTGAGAGGTTGTCGGTTTTTGTTTTCCTCCTCCTCCTCCTCTCGCTCCGCGCACGGCGGGCGTCTCGCGGCCTAGGAGGTCTCGGAGTCAGAGCCAGAGGGTGACCCCGGTCCTCTCCGAGACCTCCTAGGTCGCGAAACGCGTCGGCGCTGATACTCACCTGTCGTTCCGCCCACGGCGTTCGCTGTCATTTCCTCGGCCCGAGGCTCTTCACTCTCCTGCTCGGAGTCGGAGCCGCGGGGCGAGGGACGGGCCCCGGTCTGCTCACGAGACCTCTCCTGGGCCGCGAAACGCGTCGTGTGTGCTGAGAGGTTGTCGGTTTTTGTTTTCCTCCTCCTCCTCCTCTCGCTCCTCGCACGGCGTTCGCTGTCATTTCCTCAGAGCCGCACGCGGGGTGAGGGACGGGCCCGGTCTGCTCACGAGACCTCTCCTGGGCCGCGAAACGCGTCGTGTGTGCTGAGAGGTTGTCGGTTTGTGTTTTCATCCTCCTCCTCCTCTCGCTCCTCGCACGGCGTTCGCTGTCATTTCCTCAGAGCCGCACGCGGGGTGAGGGACGGGCCCGGTCTGCTCACGAGACCTCTCCTGGGCCGCGAAACGCGTCGTTTGTGTTGAGAGGTTGTCGGTTTTTGTTTTCCTCCTCCCCCTCTCGCTCCTCGCACGGCGGGCGTCTCGCGGCCTAGGAGGTCTCGGAGTCAGAGCCAGAGGGTGACCCCGGTCCTCTCCGAGACCTCCTAGGTCGCGAAACGCGTCGGCGCTGATACTCACCTGTCGTTCCGCCCACGGCGTTCGCTGTCATTTCCTCGGCCCGAGGCTCTTCACTCTCCTGCTCGGAGTCGGAGCCGCGGGGCGAGGGACGGGCCCCGGTCTGCTCACGAGACCTCTCCTGGGCCGCGAAACGCGTCGTGTGTGCTGAGAGGTTGTCGGTTTTTGTTTTCCTCCTCCTCCTCCTCTCGCTCCTCGCACGGCGTTCGCTGTCATTTCCTCAGAGCCGCACGCGGGGTGAGGGACGGGCCCGGTCTGCTCACGAGACCTCTCCTGGGCCGCGAAACGCGTCGTGTGTGCTGAGAGGTTGTCGGTTTGTGTTTTCATCCTCCTCCTCCTCTCGCTCCTCGCACGGCGTTCGCTGTCATTTCCTCAGAGCCGCACGCGGGGTGAGGGACGGGCCCGGTCTGCTCACGAGACCTCTCCTGGGCCGCGAAACGCGTCGTTTGTGCTGAGAGGTTGTCGGTTTTTGTTTTCCTCCTCCCCCTCTCGCTCCTCGCACGGCGGGCGTCTCGCGGCCTAGGAGGTCTCGGAGTCAGAGCCAGAGGGTGACCCCGGTCCTCTCCGAGACCTCCTAGGTCGCGAAACGCGTCGGCGCTGATACTCACCTGTCGTTCCGCCCACGGCGTTCGCTTTCATTTCCTCGGCCCGAGGCTCTTCACTCTCCTGCTCGGAGTCGGAGCCGCGGGGCGAGGGACGGGCCCCGGTCTGCTCACGAGACCTCTCCTGGGCCGCGAAACGCGTCGTGTGTGCTGAGAGGTTGCTTGAGAGGTCGCTTGAGTCATCCTCAGCGAAGCAAAAATAAATAAATAAATAAATAAACAACTGAACATTGGATGAAAACAGAGGCAGACTACAGCAGGAGGATGAAACGATTTTTCATCCAACAATGTTCAGATCGTTTCATCCTCCTGCTGTGTAGTCTTTCTGTCTGTTCCTCCTATTTTCAGCTCCTGCCTTTCCCGGTGCCTTCCTACCCTGGCTTGCTGATGTGTGAAGCTGTCCTGTTTTGTTCAGGGAGGCGAGATAGTTTCATTCATCCGACCGCCCACGGTTTATCCGACCTCATTCATCCGACCGCCCCCGAAATATCCGACCGGGCTGGGTTTATCTGACCTTGTGCTGTGTGTGGAAAGAAGGGAGGGGAAAAAAAAGAAAGCTTTCCCATTCATCCAACCAAATAAGGAGGAAAAAAAAAAGAAGCAGCGCGAGGGGAGTGTCAGTTTATCCGACCGCCCCCGAAACGTCCGACCGGGCTCGGTTTATCCGACCTCATTCATCCGACCGCCCACGGTTTATCCGACCTCATTCATCCGACCGCCCCCGAAATATCCGACCGGGCTGGGTTTATCTGACCTTGTGCTGTGTGTGGAAAGAAGGGAGGGGAAAAAAAGAAAGCTTTCCCATTCATCCAACCAAATAAGGAGGAAAAAAAAAGAAGCAGCGCGAGGGGAGTGTCCGACCGCCCCCGAAACGTCCGACCGGGCTCGGTTTATCCGACCTCATTCATCCGACCGCCCACGGTTTATCCGACCTCATTCATCCGACCGCCCCCGAAATATCCGACCGGGCTGGGTTTATCTGACCTTGTGCTGTGTGTGGAAAGAAGGGAGGGGAAAAAAAGAAAGCTTTCCCATTCATCCAACCAAATAAGGAGGAAAAAAAAAGAAGCAGCGCGAGGGGAGTGTCCGACCGCCCCCGAAACGTCCGACCGGGCTCGGTTTATCCGACCTCATTCATCCGACCGCCCACGGTTTATCCGACCTCATTCATCCGACCGCCCCCGAAATATCCGACCGGGCTGGGTTTATCTGACCTTGTGCTGTGTGTGGAAAGAAGGGAGGGAAAAAAAAGAAAGCTTTCCCATTCATCCAACCAGGAGGAAAAAAAAAAAGAAGCAGCGCGAGGGGAGTGTCAGTTTATCCGACCGCCCCCGAAACGTCCGACCGGGCTCGGTTTATCCGACCTCATTCATCCGACCGCCCCCGAAACGTCCGACCGGGCTCGGTTTATCCGACCTCATTCATCCGACCGCCCCCCGAAACGTCCGACCGGGCTCGGTTTATCCGACCTCATTCATCCGACCGCCCCCGAAATGTCCGACCGTGTGCTGTGTGTGGAAAGAAGGGAGGGAAAAAAAAGAAAGCTTTCCCATTCATCCAACCAAATAAGGAGGAAAAAAAAAAGAAGCAGCGCGAGGGGAGTGTCCGACCGCCCCCAAAATGTCCGACCGGGCTCGGTTTATCCGACCTCATTCATCCGACCGGCCACGGTTTATCCGACCTCATTCATCCGACCGCCCCCGAAATGTCCGACCGTGTGCTGTGGAAAGAAGTGAGAGAGAAAAAAAAAAAGCTTTCCCATTCATCCAGCCAAGAAGGAGAAAAGGGATCAGCGCGAGGGGAAGTAGGGAGGGGGTGTCAGATAGACCCGATGGCTGCGGGGGAGGGGAAGAACGGGAGGCTCGTGCCTGTGAGGAAACGGTGAGGTGGGGGTGTGAGCAGACCCGTGAGTCGCTCAGAAAAAAAAAAAATCAAAAGGCATCCAGCTGAGAAAAAAATGTCCAACTGGTGATGAGTCGCACACGCACACGGATAAAACACGATGAGATGAGGAACGAGGAGGCTTAAGAAATTATTTTTATGATGAAGAGGGGGCAGCAGCGGAGGCAGCAGCTGTTTGCGAGTTCCACGAGACCACGTGAACGTCTCCGGGAGCGTAAAAATAAAAAGCGCGATCCTCTGCTCTGTAAGTGCCTAGCAGCTATGGGAATGTATCGCTTCGTCGACCGCTTTGACAACTTTACTCAGTTCGTCCGCATGTCTCCGGATAGGTGCCGGCTTTACGGGCCCGAGTTTGTCGTCGCGTACGACAAATTGCACGCCAGGATAGAGGCGCTGTGCGCCAGCGCCTTCTCCGCGCTCGACGACTTTGGGCCGCGCGACGCGGCCTGCTGGGAGGCGGCGTACGGGGAGCCCCACGTCGCCGGCGCGTCCTCTTCTCCACCCTCTGCGGCCTCTGAAGCCTCTGTCGAGGCTGTCGTCCCCGTCGTAGCCGCAACTCAGGGAAAGAATCTTGCAGAAACAGCAGAAGAAGAAGAAGAAGAAGAAGAAGAAGAAGAAGAAGAAGAAGAAGAAGAAGAAGAAGAAGGCGGCGGCCATGGGAACGGAGTCCAGCCTCGTCCGCAGCTGAGGCCCGACGGCGATAACGGCGGCGGCCTCATCCCATGTACGGAAGAGTTCAGCTCGGATGACGACTTGAACGAGGCTCAGAAGGTCCGGATCTGCTCGCACCTCGTCGGCACGTGCGACGCAGTAGAGAGGTGGTTCCGGCGAAACTTCCAGAACTGACTAAAGCGATGTTTTTTTTTTCTCTCGGATAAAATAAAATAAAGCGGCTCTGTGATATGAAGCGTTTGTGTCATCTATTTCTTTTTCTTACTTTCTTCAAAACAAAAGATAACAGCTTCAAGAATCACAAATGTCACGTACGAGGACGTATCCTTCTACACACACGCACGCACAAAGGTTCTTCGACCACCGGGTCGCCTTGACCCAGAGGACAACGCGAGGGTTAATTAAGAACAGTGGTCTTAAAACCTCTGACAGACGAGGACTGTTCTGCTTTTGTTATCGTACCTTGCAATCATAAAGCTGTAGCAGGAAAAAAGCCCATGAAAACTTGGTAATAAAGGTCAGAGAAAATAATCTGCATTTCAGACTTTATTTTTAAAAACACGTGTAGTCAGCTCAGAGAAACTGATGCATGCAGCACATTTCTTTAAAAAAAAAACAAAAAAGCGAGTAGAATAATTTGTTCTTATTTTGAGGTTACGCGTCTTATTATTGACTACTTACAGCTATTACTTGTCTCATTAGCTCTTTCCACCTGTCTCTTTTTCTCAACCAAATCTAACTAGCAATTAAAGTATTGTGTGGCTCCCAACGCTCCACCCGCAGCCGCTAGAAGAGGTGAAGAGAAATAAGATCCTGTCAATACACTTATCACTGAAGCAGCTCGCATTACTTTACACCAACATTTTTTTTTCTCTTTCCTCCTCTTCCTTCTTCTCTTCTAGTTTCTTCTGGGCCTCCTCATACAGAGAGAGAGGGAGGGAGGGGAGGGAGAGGGAGGGGGGGGGGGGGAGACAGGGACGGGAGGGAGAGACAGGGAGGGGAGGGAGAGAGAGGGAGGGAGAGAGAGGGGGGCTGCCTGGTGGGACGGGGGAGGGGAACAGCTGCGGGCTGTTCTTTGCACAACAGACCGGCCTTCAAGATCATAAAGCTGTAGCAGGAAAAAAAGCCCATGAAAACTTGGTAATAAAGGTCAGAGTAATCTGTATGTATTTCAGACTTTATTTTTAAAAACACATGTGTAGTCAGCTCAGAGAAACTGATGCATGCAGCACATTTCTTAAAAAAAAAACACAAACAAAGAAAGCGAGTAGAATAATTTTGTTTTTTATTTTGAGGTTATGCGTCTTATGACTACTTACAGCTATTACTTGTCTCATTAGCTCTTTCCACCTGTCTCTTCAACCAAATCTAACAATTAAAGTATTGTGTGGCTCCCAACGCTCCACCCGCAGCCGCTAGAAGAGGTGAAGAGAAATAAGATCCCGTCAATGCACTTATCGCTGAAGCAGCTTGCATTACTTTACACCAAGTACCTCGTTTCTCTTTCCTTCTCCACCACCTCCTCCTCCTCCTCCTCCTCCTCCTCCTCCTCCTCCTCCCCCTCCTCCTCCTCCTCCTCCTCCTCCTCCTCCTCCTCCTCCTCTTCTTCTAGTTTCCTCTGGGCCTCCTCATACATCCCATAGTGACTTCCTCTATTGTCTATTCACGTCCGTTTGCGTTTTGTTTGTGTCAAACAGCCCCGGCGTGTCGACCACAGTAATCTTCCTGTCACCGTCTTCTACCTCCTGTCTGTGACAGCTACCGGTCACGGATTCAGGTGATACGTTGACTTTGAAGGCGTCTTTACGTCCCAGGATGGTGTTTCCGGTGGCGCTCTTTGCCGATCCGGTTTTCCGACTAGAATGAGCCTCAGATCCTTTGAGTCTGTGGTAAAGCGACAAAGAGGAAAATGTACCCAAACGTAACAGTGTAAAAGTTATAATTTCAAGTTTGGAATGTGTGGAAAGGAGGGCTTTTGTTTTTTTTTTTAAAAAAAAAAGAAATTTCTTCCACTCTCAGGACAAACCTGTTCTTCCAGCGACACCTTTTCCCAGGCTTTGATTGTGGCAGTCAGCGGGTTGCTCACAACAAAATACGGCTAGCGCAACCAGGATGCAACCTGGGATCCAAGCTATTCCGCGTACCATCTTCATGTTAAAAACAAACAAACAAACAAACACCCAAAAACATTTAAAGTGTTTTTCAGTGGAGCTAGCAAGTAAACACGTTACCATTTAAACAGAAATTATAGCGCAACAACACCACACACACACACACACACACACACACACACACACACACACACACACACACACACACACACACACACACACACACACACACGCATGAAGGTACGGCCGCCGGGTCAAAGTGACCCGGAGGACGAAGCGAGAACTACAATATAAAAGCGGTGGCTCTGTGGCGCCAAGCGTACGTGTGATCACGGTTTCGGCTGCCGGGTCAAAGTGACCCTGAGGACGAAGCGAGGGCTACAATAGGTGGCTCTGTGGCGCCAAGCACGTGTGATCACGGTTTCGGCCGCCGGGTCACCTTGACCCGGAGGACGAGGCGAGGGCTAAAATAAAAAGGTGGCTCTGTGACACCAAGCGTATGTGTCATCTTTTCCCTTATTTCTTTTCTCACTTTCTTCCTATTCTTCAAAAACAAAAGATAACCGCTTCGGGAATCACAAAATGTGAGATATCCTACTACACGCACGCGTTTTCGGCCACCGGGTCACCTTGACCCGGAGGACAATGCAAGGGCTACAATAAAAGCGCGGTGGCTCTGTGACATGAAGCGTTTGTGTGATCACGGTTTCGGCCGCCGGGTCACCTTGACCCGGAGGACGAGGCGAGGGCTAAAATAAAAAGGTGGCTCTGTGACACCAAGCGTATGTGTCATCTTTTCCCTTATTTCTTTTCTCACTTTCTTCCTATTCTTCAAAAACAAAAGATAGCCGCTTCGAGAATCACAAACGTCACGCACGAGGACATATCCTACTACACGCAAGCATGCACGCTCGAAGGGACAGCCACCGGGTCGCCTTGACCCAGAGGACAACACGAGGGTTAATGGAAACTCGAGGCTCCACAAAACAAGTCCCACACTGACATCTGCTGTCGACAAGCTGCACATGCCTGCACGAAACAAACATTTTGTTTCATAACCAGGTGGCAGTGTTCCTCTCCTGTAGTCACATAAAACAAAACCTCGATCGGTTCGATTAACCCCGACGCGCTCTCTTGAGTTCACCTGCTGGCGGTGAAAGAGCGTTCAAGTTGACAGCTGGTGGCTGCACACTCCGTTCGTAGGCAGGCAGTTCAGTGGACTCGTGTGCGTTCTTAGCAGAAAGAACCCGCTTGCAGAAACCCGAAGTTAAGTATGTGCCACCTCTGTCCGAGGATATCAAGTGCTTGAATAACGCGAGCCTCTCTCGGCCGTGAAGCTGGTGGAGAGTGTAATGCAGCTAGCTTGCACAGAAAGCACAGATAGACACAGACATGTTTTCATGGGTGCGTTTATTCAGTTGACATTTTCATCATACATACATACATACATACATACATACATACATACATACATACATACATACATACATACATACATACATACATACTACCATACATACTTAGTGAGTGAGGGAAGCCCGCTTGAGGAATTGACGAGACAAGTCACGAGACTCAAAGCGGTCTGTATGGGAGAGCCCGAGGCTCTCAAGCGCTTGAATAACACACAATCCTGTCTCGGCCGTGAATAATGGCGCTAGTATCCAGGAACGGGACATAAGAACGAGACTCGTTCTTATGTCCATCTCGCAACATCATCACATTCTCTGAATCTCAGATTGTCACGCTTGGTCTTAGTCCGGTGAGATCGCCACCCCTCGTCCTAACAGCGGATGTCGGTTCACGGTGTGTAGACAGGGCCCGCACTGCTGTGTGTTGCACGTGTCTCACAGGATAGTCACAGAGGCTTTCGACATTCGGGTCCACGTAGCATGCCATCATGGCTAACAGGTTGTCAAGATGATGGTAGAGTGTGAGCTCTACGCTCATGGGTCTCGTGAAATGTCCCTCCTTGGGTCCTATCAGCGAATCTTTCTTGCGAGTGATGTAGGTGATGCCGACGCGGGCAAGATTTGTCTTCTCGTGGTCGGTGAGGGTCCTGTTCTTCAAGAGGAGGCAGTTGTACCACGCTGTGGTCATGGCCTTTTGGGTTTCTTTGTTTTGTTTTGTTTTTTTTTTTTTCGGAGCGATATTTGGTAGTAGAGGAGCGGAGAGGAGTGCAGAGAGCAGCAGCACTCAGAGATGTGTCAGAGCTTTCGTTCTTGTCTTCTCATGATGCGTACCCGCCGGCCGTTCAAGCCTCTTTTTTTTTTTTTGTTTTGGTCTTTGTTGCTGTTTTTGAGACGGAGGGGAGGCCGTTCGGGTAAGTAATTCCACGTTTACCGTAAGCCCGAAAGTGAGACGTCTCACGTCTAAGTCGAATGTGAGCCGACATCAGCACGGCTGCAGGAAGGAGGGCCGGACGTTAAATGAAGCTGGATTGTGAATTATAAGGGTTGGAGCTTCTGCAGCTCACGTAGTCTCTCGGCGCGGGTACGGCGACGGCCTCGAGGATGTCTCTGTGAACGTCAACCGGGAGACTCTCTTGCTTAGCCTTTAGGATGGTCGAAGTCAGCACCATGGTCGTCACGTACATCGCGTAGATGAGGACGTTGAACACGGCGATGGCGCACTCCACATTGTGCAACCTGCTCACGTCGCTGACCAGAGGTCGGTACAGCAACTCCATGCAACCTGCGATCACAGCCATGAACAGCTCGACGTTCATCATGATGAGGCACGCCATCACGGTGGTTCTGCTGGTGTCGGTAGACCCGGGATCCCCATGGGAACCTTGCGAATCGTACATTTTCCGCTTGCTCTTTGCCGCGAAGTAGCTGAGCACTATGCTCACTACCATGGCCAGACAGCCAAGCGTAATGAGCGCTATCCCCGCGTGGATGTAGGCGTACTCGTAGTCGGGTCTGGCCGAAGGCGACGGTTCTCTGCGTCGGACATCTGAGGTCGCGGTGCTGTGCTTGTTGTCAATGAAGTACAGAATGTTGTTGGGGATGGTCAGGAAGCCCACGATGAGGGATGTGATCACAGTGATAGTTGCTCCCAGCTGCCCTTTGAAACGGTTAGCGCTCAGGATGTGTCTGTTCGATAACATTGACAGTTTGTTATTGAACAATTCCTTGCTCGTTGATATAAGAGGCTCGAAGCCTCCCCGGCCCATTTTCTTGCGGTTCATCGTGACAGACAGAGAGAGTGAGAGACAGAGAGAGAGAGAGAGAGAGAGAGAGAGAGAGAGAGAGAGGCGACGGCGGTGGTGTCGGGTCCCCAGATCCTCCCCTGTGTAGTAAAGCTTAACCCATCCACTCATGCAGGAGTTGAACTTTTAACGGCGGAGCACCTCACGTGTCTCAGCGAAAGGAACCGGTTTATCGGCGCGACTCCTGTGCAAAAAGCCAGAACGTTTAATACAATACGATGAAGCTCAACGACCCTGTGATCACCTTCCACAGCGTGCGCGGTACGGGGCTGTATGCGAAGTCTACAGCGGACCACCGTTGCTACAAGGTTCAGGGTATCACGAAAGCCATTAACTCGCTTCAGCGCTTCCAGAGGCACTCAACCCGTTGTTGCAACATGATAAGCATGGATTTGTTTGCGAGGGTCGTCAAGGACCTGAACGGGAACCCGGAGAGCTCGCTCGAATGGGTACCCGAGTACGTACGTAACCTGAACGTGCCCGAGTCCTCCAAGGGCATCGCGTTGCAAGAAGCTCTGCTGGGGCTGTCGCGATCTAAAGCCCTTAGTCCAGAGGCCTGCAGACGCCTGTGGGACAGGAGCCACCTGTCCACCGCGATAGGCAACACGGTAGATGCTCAGTGCAAAGACGTGTTCAACGGAAACAAGAGGGTGAACGAAGTGGGTCTGGTGTCTCGCCTCATTCTCAAGCAGCTCAAGGCTCTGCGCCTGACTCCCATCCGCGCAGGCCTCAAGGTCGCGAGTGTGCCCACGCCCGATAGAGTCAGCAAGCCGGGAGCCTACACGTACCACAACGGGTGTACGCGTGGCTGCAAGTCTCTCCGCCCGGGGTGGGCCTTCTTCACGGAGGTGGACCTAGTGGCCCACGACACCGTGAAGAACAACATAGCGCTGCTGGAGCTCAAGACGCGGAGCAGTGACATTCTGGACCGGCGTACCTTGTGGCGATACAACACGCAGCTGTGGCTGACGTGGCTGATGTTCTCGCTCACATACCCGAGCATGGCAGAACGCTCCGCAGCATACCTGGTGATAATCAGACCGGGGACAAACCAGGTTACTATCAGGAGCTGTATGAGGCCCACAATTACCAGCAATATGCGCAACAAGTTCCCGTGGCTGAACTGTTTCTGCCCCCAGGTGCTCAATTGTCTGGCTCCCACGTGCGTGAACATGAGAGTCGAGACTCGGTCCACCTCTGCAGCGGCTTCTTCTTCTTCTTCTTCTTCTTCTTCTTCTTCTTCTTCTTCTTCTTCTTCCTGGTTAGACCCCACCGATTTGTGTTATAGGAACATACTTTTTAACCAGGAGAAAGCAAACGCGAGGAAGTGAAAAGCAAGGGAAGCTGTAGACTCCAATGGGAACATCCCACGTCATCGTCATGCACATGCACGCACATGCACGCACACACCACCGTCGGAGTATATAAACTTAACTTGAGCTGCTCTGTACACAACCTGCAGATAGAAACCCGAGCTGCTCTGTACACAACCTGCACCACACTCTGCTACCTTGACCGAGATGGGGTTAAAACACCAGGCGCTCCACGCGATGCTGGCAAACCCTAGCCTTGCGCCGTTCGAATTGATCGACGGGAGACTGCGCGAGCAACAGGATTGGACTCTGATAGACCATCTCATGGTAATCCACGGAGTCAAACAAAGCGACTACGTCCAGGATGATCCGTGCCTGTCCATACGGAATATGGCCAGCACACTTGCGCACAGATATGCGTTGGAGGATTCGACGAGCCGGTTTGTAGTGCTCGTGAAGGATGGCGCGAGGTCTCACAAGCCAGCGGTGAGGGAGAGCAGACAGAGCCGTGCCCCGGTACCTTACATAGAGTTCTGTAAGCGCAACCTGAGAGCGATAGAGTACACCGCGATGAAGCTGTTGGCCGACATGGGCATGAAAGAGAAGTTGTTTTTGGTGACCGGCGCACAGGTAGACTATTTTGAGCACGAGATCCCAGCGGAGAAGGCTTCGGCTTCCGATAACCTGGTCTGTTTCCACCAGAAGTACCTGGAGTACCGACGGGAGCGGCGGGATGAGGGTGGGTTTTGGGACGCGCTCGGGGGTCTGCTGAAACCTGCTGCTGACGAGCTGTTCGAGGAAGAACCGTATTGGACCGAAGGCTCGACTGACAGACCTCGGGGACTGGCGGGCGTCTTCGTGTCGACTTTCGCAGACCCCGAAACTGCACAAGTGACCACACTGCGGGAGGCGTGCGTACGTTGTGTGAGCACAGAGGCTGACACGTTGCTCGTGGAGCTGGCTAACATTCTGAAAGGCAGCGTGACCGTGTGCACCGGAGACTCTGACGTCTTGGCCTCGTTGACGGCTTGCGGCAGGGAAGGAATAATTCTGAGAATGAACAACAAGAGCTACCACGAGCATCGAGACATGCACGCGTCGCCCTTCGGGGAGCTGCTTGCCACTCCTGACCGTGGCTTCTCGGAATGGGAACCGGGGTCTAGCGGGGATAGATTCAGAGCGCTTTGCGATCTCGCGGTCGAAGACGAGCACCTGCTGCCGGCAGTCCGGGAGCAACACGATACCTTTGAGGCCATTCTGTACAAGCGCAGTGGGGCCGAGTTTAAGGAAGAAGTGACTAGGCGACTCTACCTCGGCGGGATCAGGGGATCTCTGTACCGGACCTTTCTGTCTAGGTTCTTAGCAAGCTCGAACGTCCAGACTCGGTTGGACAGCTTAGGACTTGCGTTAGAGCGAGGCCGTGTCGGTGGAGATAACACCGCCCGTTACGTTTTCGAAACGCTATGTCCCGCCACATCCGATGAGAGTCTGCCGCCGTCGCACTCAGGGTCCGATAACACCCCGCCGCGTACTGATCGCAAGAGGAAGGCCTCGGATTCGAGGGACGAACTCGAGCTCTCCCTCAACGACGGCTCAGAACACGAGCCTTTGGGCCCGGGAGGAGAACGGAAGGGCGACGGGGTCATAAACGGGCTCAAAAGGTTGGGTAACACATACGCGAAGGGGATGGTACCCCGGGGTAGTTACGGTCGTTTCTTAAGGTTGAGCAGAGCGGGCCAGTACTTTTTCATGCGCATCACAGAAGACGTGGTCCGCGACGAGACGTTGCGCATGGAAAAGCTGTTCTTCATGGCGCTCTGCGGGACCGATTACAACCTGGTTCCCGCGGGACTAGGAATTAAGAGACTGATGACGGGAGCGTTGACCAACTACAAATCGTTTGGATCGTGGTGCGAAAATCTGAGGAGTCTACTCTGGGACTACGGCAGCACACCTTTGGACAGCGCCTGTCACAGCGCGGGATTGTACCTGTCCCGTATCGCAAAGGTCCCAGCTACAATATGCTCTAAACACTGGACAAAGGAAAATTGCACATTGATGGTGAAGACCATGAAGTATGTCTGTGAACTGTGGAAGCTAAAGAAACCGAGACCGGGACCCGAATACGGATTCTGCGTGCGTGACGCACTCGTGAGCTTTGACCGCAAGGACTCACGAGGAGGCAATGAGAATGACCACGGTGGTACGTCTGTGAACTGTAGAACCTGAAGAAACCGAGACCGGGACTCGAATACGGAATCTGATGGTGTCGTGTAGTGAGTCTTGATGAAAATGTCAACAATAAACTCGTATTCTGCCAAGACGGACTGCCACTGAGAGTTTCTGTTGCATTACTTGTCTTGTATGAGTTTTGAACCCCTGGTGTCATATGTTCTCCCTATACCCCTAGCGCCTCCGTCAAAGTGTCTCCTTCTCACAAGTGTGAACGTTGTACGAATTTCAAATAAAGATTGTTTGCACAACACAGTAACGACTCCTCCCGGGTTTGATTTGAGCACAGTGACAGGGCTGTGAAATAAAGAGTTTGATTCGTGGATTCGGTGTTGTTCAAAATTGCTTTATTCAGACATTGTGTGCACACATATCAAAAACAGCAAGAAAAGATACAGTCTTGGTTCGATTTATTTAGTTTCACGCGATACGGGTGTACGTTGTACAGGTCACAGAGTTTAAGTCGGTACCCGTTTCCTATCGTTTCCAGTTCTTGTTGTTCTTGTCTTCTTCTTTTGCATGCAGATGGGCGCTTTCCACTCGATCGAACCCGCGGACCTAGGTTTCTGCTTAGGCTGCACGTTCTGCTCACTCTGCCTCTTTTCTGCGTACTCCCTGAGTAGTTTTTCAAAGGTCGCAGCAGAGCGTTCTGAGCGTTCCGCGTTGTATTTTTCCAGAGCCTCACGTTTCCACTGTAGATTGACTATGCCGGTGATGGGAGCGTTACCGAACTGCACCAGCGCGTCGTAAGACTCCTCCGGGCCGGCTCTGACGACTCTATCGACAAAGTCTCTCTCGAACGCTATCCCGCAGTGCAAGCAGTTCCAAAATGTGTGAGAAGGGCATGTAAGCAGAGGCTGCGGTTGCTGTTGCTGCAGACTGAGCTGAGTTGACCTCGTCTGACAGCCCTGGTGCTTGTGACAACCTGAAGCCCACATGATCTCCGTCGAACACGTAGATTCCTTCGCTGGGCATGTCCTCTGGCGAGTCTCCCATTCGCACGTAGTCATGCCTCAACTGTCGCAGTGTACAATAGGCGGTGATATGGGAGAACAGCCATATGAGGGAAGCTATTTTTCTGTTGTACGCGGTAGGTTGGGTCGTTTTTTGCAACTGAAGCTCAACCCCCTTGTCCAGCGGTACTGCAATCATAGAGACTCTCTTGGCCACAGCTATGCTCTTCACGAGACTCGAAGCTGTCTCTATGGGAAAGCCCGAGGCTATCAAGTGTTTGAATAACACGACTCTTTCGGCCGCGAAGTTGTACCTACGCTGGTATCTGCGAACGGGACCTATCATCGCCATGCACACGTACGAGAGCAGCTTGTCATTGGTGCCCGTCGAGGCCGTGGACCTCAGGCTCATTCTCAACTCTTCTGATTTCAGCCGAGCCCTGCTCCTGTCCCCCTCCGCGCCCGGGTAACGCTCCGAGAGGAACCGGGCTCTCTCACGGCTCCTGTTCAAGGAGCCGTAATATTGGTAGAGGCAACGCAAGGGGTAGGAGCTCAGATACCTGGGCGCTTCTAGCTCCTCCAGCGTGCGGCTGTGCGATTTGAGTTGATGGTATATTTCTTTACCCAGTGTCTTCTGCTTGGTGATCTCGTCCCGTCTCTTGAGCGAATCCAACTGCTCCAGGAACTTGATCGGTTTCACGCTTTCGCCTGCCGCGGCACCGCGATCGTCCTCGGTCGTGTCGCTCAGAAACACGTCGCCGCAAGGTCCCGCTCTCGCCATTTCGCCCTCGTTCCCGTCGTCCATACGGAAATCGCACGCGTCCCGAGGGTCCGCGAGAGCGCTCGTCTGACCGAAGACAAACTGCTCGTGTCTGAGTGTGAAGTGATAGCACGAAATCTTCCTCCTCACTTCTTTCCACGTGTCGACTGTGATCTCCGCTTCGAAGTAACACTCGGGACACTCCTTGGTGTCCACGGCTAGCTGAGGCACGACGGGGTACCGGAGCATGAGCGAAAAGAAGTCGCGCAGCCCGTCCAAGCGGTTCAGGGACTCTTGGTGAGAGCACGTGATGAAGTCTCTGCTCAGTTCCATGTAGGCGGCGGTGGCTTCAGAAAGCGTAAGAGGTTGATTGAGGCATCCGGCGATGGTTTCTTCGTGCTCAATGCCTCGGACGGCGAGCCACATGGTGAATTCGTTCACCTGCTGATTACACGGTTCTCTGGGCGTCATGGACGATCGTTTGGGCTCCTCGAACGTATCTGCAAATTCCTGCAGCTGCGGGTCCACCACTCCCAGAAACCTGGCTCTGCACGCGAGGTCGTACAGATCGACCGTTCTCATCGTCGCTCTCCCGCACTCCGTCGGCTCACGTTCGACCTCAGCGAGGCCTCGAGAGCTCCCGGGGCTACCGCGTCCGAGATCTGTTTCCGACCCTCCCATTCCGCCAGACACACCATGACTCCTATCCATCTCGGGTCTTGTGAGCACGCCGGGTGTTTCACGTCGCTTCTCTTGGAAACAGAGGGCCAGAGCGTGGTTAGTTGCGCGAATGCAGATATGCCGGTCTCGCCGATGAACTTTTCAGGCAGTGCGTAATGTGTAGCAGCAGCCGACTCGCCGCTTTCCGTCGTCCAAGGTGGGCAGCGGGAGACCTCTCTCTCTAGGTTGCGCGGTAGCTCCCTAAACGTGTATTGGAGGGCACCGGCTCTCTTCCTACGAGCGGTCGCCACGACGATGCAGCGGCTGAGCTCGCGAGCGGCTTTCACCGTCTCCTCTCGTCCTTCGCGGACCACGATCACTATCTTCGGGCGTCTCAGATGCAGCACGTCTGGAGAGAGTCTATCGGCTAGGGCGAGCGTCCCCGCGACCAAGCTGAGAACCCTGTCCCCCGCCGGGTCCGACGAGCCGTGTTCAAACACTGGTGTCAATCCACACCCGTAAAGCAACACGGTGTAAACATCGTACATGAGAAGTGAGAAGTTGTGAGGTTTGTAATACTTGATGAGCCTGCCCTCGCTGTCCAAGCTCACCCTGGTTTTGTAGTCTTTGTTGTACACGGGTTCAAAGAAAACGTGTCCTTCCTTTTCAGGGGGACTGGGTACGAATTCGATCTCGAGACAGGAATTGAGTAACATGAAACACTTGACTCCTCTTTCACCCCACTCGCAAGTTGCAGTCGCGGCTTTGAGGTTTGGTCTTTCTTCTTCTTCTTCTTCTTCTTCTTCTTCTTCTTCTTCTTCTTCTTCTTCTTCTTCTTCTTCTTCGCCTTGTTCGTGTCGGACACGTTCGTACATCTCCTCGTCTGAGGAGTCCGGCTGTCCGTTGTCATTGTTGAGCATCTCAAGTGTGGTTTCGTGATGGCTCGAGACTTGAGCTTCGTTCTGCCTAGCGAAGGACTCCTTGTAGTCGATGAGGCACCAAAACCTCGCTCTCCTGGGTATCAGTTTCCCATCGGAGCACCTCTTCCAGTGCCGCAACTGCTTGCCGTCCCCCCAGAAGCTGCGACATCCCCCGGCGTCTCGAGCGAGCGCTTCCTCGAAATCCATCCTGCCCGACTCCCATCTATACTTTAACTCAGACACTTTGGAGCAAAAGGAGCCGGGGTCTTTTTTCGACCAGGGTAAGGGTCTCTTCCAGGTTTCAGGCCCTCGAACTCCACTTGGCAGGCGGTGCAACTTGCAGAACTCTCTCAACGAACGGTCGCATCGAACGTGCACCTCCTCGCAGGAGCTGTCGCAACCTGCTGCAATGCCGTTCACATGAGTTTTGATGACAGCGTGTATCCCTGGCTCACCTCGCATCACGGAGAGCTTGAAGGTCCCCGGGTCCGAATGCAACACTAGATTTCCGGCGGAGGAGACGCGAATGATCTCTTCGGATGTCGAGAGGAGAACGGCCACGTCCTCCCTGCTGCCGCAAGCCTTTTCGCAGGAGACGAGGTACCCTTTGTTGCTTGTTCTCAGAATATCTAGATCCGAAGGTAAAGTGTGAGTCCAAGGTTCCGTGGTGGAGTCTGCCTCGGGCGTGAAAACGGTCACGGTACGTGACCTGAAAGGGCCCGTGGCACCCGCGAACCAAGCCAGAGCCCTCTGTAGGTAATTGTACACCCCACGCCTCAGGCACTTTATCTCTAACTCCTCGTGCACCTTTCCTGAGAGCATTCTACGGGCTAAGGCCGCTATGAACTCGGAAGCTGAGCACACCTCTCGGTGGACGATCGTGACCTCCTCATCCTCCTCCTCCTCCTCCTCCTCCTCCTGCTCTTCGAGCACCGCCGCAGCGGATTCGCGGTCCCCGAGGTCACGAGAGGGTGAGGCGTACCACTCTCCGGGCTCCGCTATCACAATCAGGTTCGCGATCGGGACCAAAGCCTCACGTCCGAACGTGTGCAGTCCTTTGTTTGTCACTTTACAAACGCCTCTGGTCCACACCTTTTCGCTTGGGCATGCGAGCAAGCGGGAACACAGCGCGTCGAAGCCTCTCCACGCGACGGGGTCTCGGATACGAGCCGCCCCGGATTCGATCTCGATGCGTCCGAGCATTACGCCACCCCGGTTGCTCGCCCGAGAGCTTTGCGGTCCCAAAGACAGGCTGGCGGGGGGCGCCTCGCAGAGCCACTTTACAGTTACGGCACCACAGTTTGAGTTGACGTGGGGTCCTATTCCGGTCAGGCTCTCGGAGAGAGGATACTCCATTTCCCAGCGTTGATCTCGATACGACTCACCGGGGGCCTTGTTGAACGTCCACCGGAGAGCTGTCAGCTTGTTCCAAGACCTTTCGGTCACATCATGCCCCTCTAAGGGATCCCGGCCTCCCGGGCGCATGAACATCCCCTCGATCACGACGCTCTTGTTTTTACACTTGATGCGTTCTCTCGCATCTATCGTATCGGGAAGGGGCCACTCGGGGTCCTCTTCCTTCAAGACGTTCGTTCTGTACAGCGAGCCGCTCTCGACGACGACCGCAACAGACTCCAGCTTCTGCACCAGCGGGCCCTCGCCCCTGAGGTAGAACAGAGGGGACTCAGACGCGAACGCTATAGTGTAGCCATCTACTATCGTGGTGCCCGGGTAACGACTCACACCGGAGGATCTGTGCGCCAGTCGCAGGAGTGTCCAATCCCCCAGGCTGGTTGCGACCTTACTCGGGAAACGGTCCACCTTCTCAAACTCGAACACGGGGCCTAGCGTTCTAGAGTAGGCTCGCAAGAGCAGCTCCTCTTCATCTCCGCGAGGCAGCAGCTCGCTACGGCACCGGAGTTCAGAAGAATGTAAAGGCTTCGGATCGCAACACCTCGACAGCATAGGAGCTAGCCTGTGATCCTGAGCGCACAAGAAGGCCCCGATCGTGTTCAGCCTCAGTCTTTGAGAGTGGAACGGCTCGTCCGCACCCCTGGTCCACACGGACGAGCCTCTGTGCCTGGTGAGCGTGATCAACTTGTGCGCGAGGAAGCTGTTGACCCTGCAGCTTTCCGCCAAGTGACTCAGGAGTGCGTAGACGGGTGCGTGCTGGCCTCTGCCATGCAGGGTGAACTCGTAGTCGAGCATGACGTCTCCGACGCTCATGTCAGGCACGCAAGGGTGGACGGTCCTGTAGAACCAGGTCAAACAGGCGCTCACGTCAAAGTTCTTCTGTGCGCCCCGCGTGACAAAGACCCTGGCACAGTGTCCCAACAGCACGGCCTCGTCTAAGCACGCTTCGTACACAGAGCCGCACTCCCCGGAGGGTCTGTCTGCCCTGATCATGGAGTAGCGGTGCGGCGACGACTTGATCGTGAGGTTGAGACTGTAGTGAGGCAACGGGTAGGACAGCGGTCTCTTCTTCGCTCTCGTCCAAATCCTCTTCTCTCGCCGCTTCGATACGAGGGAAGAACTCTCCATCTCCTATCGTGAACGAAGTCCCCGAGGACTCCCTCGGCTTCTTCATCCGCGGCGAACCGAGCCGAGACCTTTTGTACAGAGGCCCTTTGCATCCAGGGTCAGAAATCGCAGGGCTGTCGACCTCGACCTCGAAACAGGTACCGCTGCTTCCTGCGGGAGGCCTTGTAGATGCGGGAGAGTTTCGTCTCCTCGTAGCCCCTCGCGCTCTCGCTGCGCACGGCCCGCTCTATCCCCAGACATCTCTACGGAGTACACCGGTCACCTCAGAGGTAAGGGCTGTTGGCTCGTCGCTTGCTCCCGCGCGCCCAGGCGAGTAATTGAGTTGAAAGAAACAGTTGCGGCGATCGAGCAGCCGCGCGGGCAGGCGCCGTGTCCCCCTTTGTC
>NW_026559363.1:0-32759 GCF_022539595.1 Amphiprion ocellaris | reverse complement strand
CTCATTTTTGTAATATTTTGTCTGGTTTTTGTTGTTTTTTTTGTCTGACTTTTGTTGTTTTGATCACCAAGTAAAATCCTACATCATTCAGTTCCAGATAGCTGCGCTAAAAGTTTGCAAAATGACACAAACAAGACCTGAAACAGCACAAAGAAGAAACAACATGGCAAAAACAAGATAAAAAATGAACAAAAATTTGATAAAAAGCAACAAAAATGAGATAAAAACCAACAAACATGAGATAAAAACCAACAAAAACAAGAAAAAAACAACAATAATGAGATAAAAGAAAACAAAACATCCAGCATGGAGAAACATCTGTCTACAGATGAGGAGCAGAGACTCTAAACAGAACTAGAGCTGGTCCAGAAATACTCCGACTGTCAATAAGAGATTTGGAAGTGGAAGTAGAAGCTCCGCTGGTGGCAGCAGATCCAGGAAGCATGTGTTCTCCATATGTTCTCCTGCTTCCTCTCAGCTCTCAGGGAGTCCAGGTTTCTCACATCATCAGAGTCAGACTGCAGGTTCATCAGGAGCTCTGAGAGGAACCTTGAAGAGAGCAGCTCCATCTGCTCACCACCACGTTCCACCATCACAGCCATGAGTCATCGCAGGGATTTCAACACTCCATCTCCTCTAGAGGAAGCTGCTTTCAGGGAAATGTGCTTCAGAGATGAATTTCTGTCAGAAGGTTCAGGATAAAAATGTTCTGCAGGTTTCTGGAGAGACTGGAGGTGTCTGAAGGTCAGATGGACGAACAGATGTTTGATCTCATTAACTGCAGATTGTAAATTAGTAAAACAATAAATTTAAAATCATTTCTAGACCATGATCTTTTGTCGTTTGTGTCTCATTTTTGGAATATATTGTCTTGTTTTTGTTGTTTTTGTCTTTTTTTGTCTGACTTTTGTCGTTCGTCTCATATTGTTGTCGTTTTGTGTTTCCTTTTTGTCTCGCTTGTGTTTTCTGTCCTATTTTTGTCATTTTGTGTTTCGCTTTATTTGTCATTTGTTGTCTCATTTTTGTCATTTGTCCATATTTTTGTCACTTTGTAACTTTTTGTCTAATTTTTTTCTCTTTTCTGTTTTGTTTCGTGTCATTTGTCTAATTTTTTTCATTCTGTGTCTCATTTTTGCAATATTTTGTTGCGTTTTTGTTGTTTTTTGTCATTTTTTGTCTGACTTTTGTCATTTGTCTCATGTTTTTGTCATTTTGTGTTTCCTTTTTGTCTCGCTTGTATTTTGTCTCATGTTTTTGTCATTTTGAGTTTTGTTTTATTTGTTGTTTGTCGATTTTTTTTGTTTTGTTTCTCACTTTTGTCATTTTTGACTCATTTTTGTCGTTTCTTCATTTTTTCTGTCTGTAAGTTTTTGTCTAGTTTTTGTCTTTTTTCTGTTTTGTTTCATGTCATTTGTCTCATTTTTTGTTGTTTTCTGTCTCATTTTTGTTGTTTTTTGTCTTTTTTGTCTTTTTTTGTGGTTTGATCCTCCAGTAAATCCTCTCTGGTTCAGTTCCAGGTGACTAAATGTTGTGTTCCTTTGTCGACACTCTATTGATCTGGAAGTTGTAATGTGGAAATGATAAACTGAGGCTGAATATTGATGAAACTGAATTTATTTTTCTTCATAAATTTCAGGTTGTTCATGATGTTTAGTGAAAAGATAATTCCTTAAATGTGAACATTTCTGCACTAAAACAAAGGAATCATTAGGAGTTGTGGTTATTTACAGGTTATTCTGCTGTGGTTTTGCTGGTTTTACTGGTTTTACTGGAGATCACACTGGACTGGATGTGGATCCTGGACTGAGATGAGTTGGACTCTCCTGGTCTGACAGATCTTCTGCCTCTTCATCTTCTGCTTTCCAGGAGACGTTCCTGAAGTTTACTCGTAGGTTTCTGAGGACTCGGGGAGGAGAAGGAGGAGGAGGTTTTACTCTTTTATTCTGACAAATCAAACACAAACAGCCTCCTCATTACGGAGCAGAAGGTTTCCTACTCCGTCAGCAGCTGCTGTGAGGAGCAGAAATAGAAAAACAAAGACTATTTATCACGGATACGCTGGAGAGGCACAATCAGCAATTAGGATATGTGGGTCAGAGGAAGAAAACCAGCAGCAGCAGATTCACACATAGAAACAGACAGAAAACACACACGTAGAAACACACAGAGAAAACACACACATAGAAACACACATAGAAACACACAGAAACACACAAACAACAATTGTTTTAGATTATTTTGGTTTTAAGATGAAACATGACAGGAGGGTTAATAAACCTTTTCAGTTTCAAACATTATTCTGATAATAATAATAGTATAATAATAATAATAATAATAATAATAATAATAATAATAATAATAATTATTATTATTATTATATTATTATTATTATATTATTATTATTATTATTATTATTATTATTATTATTATTATTATTATTATTAATAATAATAATAATGATAATAATAATAATAATGATGTTAATAAATTACAAACCTTCATACGTGATTCTTGTTGAGGATTCTGACTCCATGAACTTATTCTGATTATTTTGTCACTGATCCTGATGATGATAATCTGGTCTGAGCTGGATGGATCCTGGTTTAACCCTCGTTTCGTCCTGTGGGTCAGATTGACCCGTTTTAAAGTTAAAAAATGTGGAAAAAAAAAATTTCACAGTGAAACTTCTGATGTCCACATTTTCAACATTTTTGGGCAATTTTTTAACATTTTTTGATGGAAAAAATAAATGTTAAAAATGTTTCTTAAGAACATTCACAAAAAAATCTGTGAATTTTTAAACTGGATTTGGGGTGATTTTTTTGTGAATGCTCTTAAAGAAAATATTAGTTTTATTGATATATATGGAATCACTTTAGATATTTTTATGATTTTTTTGGAAGATTTTTTACTCATTTTTTGAAAATATTTACAAGAATGTTCTTGCCAAATTTGTTTTTTTTTTTTTTTTTTTTTAAATAAAATTTTTAAGGGAAATTTTTAAGGAATTACTGGAATTTTTCTTCTTGAAGGTTTTGCAAATTTTCTGAAATTTGGGGAATTTTCTTTCAGAATTTTTGGATTTTTTTCAGACAAGGAAACAATATTTTCTGGTGCCTGTAAATGAAGATAACAGGAGGGTTAAACAGCTGATAGCATTCAACGGACTCAAACTGTCAGGAAAAAAAAAATTAAAACGATGCCCGTCTTCATTTGTACAATTTAAAATCTGTCAAAACATTTCAAACCAACAACTGGAATAATAATCAAACCAACGTCCTGCACTAATTCCTCCCATTTGACTATTTTTGGCTTCTTCACTTTCTCCTTTTTCCAAAATCTACGTCTTCAATTAAGCTCTCCTTCTACAGATATATTTGTTGCCTCACACGTCTTTTTATCTGCAGATATTTCAGATTTTCCCAGCCATTGTTGACTTTTTTTAACGAGCTGACACCCGGAGCTCCCAGTCACAGAGAAACAGATGCCAGCCTCCCACCAGCCGAGATCTGGTGAACAAAAAGTTCTCATTAAAACAATACAACTTTATCAGCCACCCACCACTAATGTGGAATATTCAGGGCTGTAATGAGAGGGACGGGGTGAGCTGCTTCACCTGGAGCACTTCATCTAGCGTCCATGTGATCTGAAGGACGCTCATCCAGACAGCAGCGACCTCGGAGGGATGATGCACGAGTAGAAAAGGTCTGAAGCTTTTGTTGCTTTTGTGCTCGGCTGAATGCACCTGTGACCTTTAAGAGAAGCTCGGTGTGTTTGTGCTGTAAATCGAAAAGAGCATCAAACCGTCGCCGTGATTCTCCTCGTTCTCTCACAGATCTGAGCCAAACTCACACCGCTCACTGCTTTTCACTTTGTTTCTCAGGAGTTTTTATTGCAGTAATTGCAGGACTTTGCTGCAGATTTTTTAGACGTAATTCTGTATTTAAACCAAGAGAGTCCAATTCATCTCAGTCCAGGATCCACATCCAGTCCAGTCCTGATCTGCAGCGGACCAGACCAGTAAAACCACAGCAGAATAACCTAGAAATAACCACAACTCCTAATGGTTCCTTTGTTTTAGTGCAGAAATGTTCACATTTACGGAATTATCTTTTCACTAAACATCATGAACAACCTGAAATTTATGAAGAAAAATAAATTCAGTTTCATCAACATTCAGCCTCAGTTTATCATTTCCACATTACAGCTTCCAGATCACAGAGTGTCGACAAAGGAACACAACATTTAGTGGAGGATCAGAACCACAAAAATCAGACAAAAAAACAACAAAACAACAAAACAACAAAAACAAGACAAAATATTACAAAAATGAGACACAAAATTACAAAAAAATTAGGCAAATGACACGAAACAAAACTAGACAAAAAAGTTACAAAGCAACAAAAAAATGAAGAAACGACAAAAATGAGACAAAAAATTTGACAAATGGCATTAAAAAATGACAAAAGCGAGAAAGAAAACAAGAAAGCAGACAACAGAAGCGAGACAAAAACAACGAATAAAGCAAAACACAAAATTCAGTCAAAACCGAGACAAAATATTACAAAAACGAGACACAAAACGGCAAAAGAACAATGAACAAACTAGTATTTTACTTTCTGATCCAAACAACTTGTCATGGTCTAGAAATTATTTTAAAATTTATAGTTTTACTAATTTACAATCTGCAGTTAATGTCTTCTCTGGAATTTTTACACTTTGAGGACCGGATTGGACCCTCTGGAGGACCGCTTTTGGCCCGCGGGTCTCAAGTTGGACACCACTGGTTTAAATTAAACAGATCAAACATCTGATTTTAAAAGTGTTGAAACTGTTCTCTGTTCTTAGATCTGGATCTTTATGTCAGATCTGACCTCCCAGAGCCAGATTTCCTGCTGATTACTGATTGTGTTCCCACAATCTACTCATTTATTAAAGTGATGTCTTTTATTATGAACCCATGTCAACAACCATATTCTCAGTAATTATATTTGGACTAATTGCTTTATTTAATCAGGAGAAAAATGAACCGAGAGCACAGAGAGACATGAAAATACACAATGAAAGTAATTATACAAGTAGAAAAAATAGAAATGCAGCACGCAGCGTATTCATTAGATGAAGCAGGAGCACTCATTTAACGAATTCAGCTGAAAGTGTTCTAAGGTTTTAGGAAAATCCTGAAGTTTGTTCGACCTTTTAGGAGACCAGCTGCTGCAATCATAAAAGTAATAACCAAGAAAATAAAAACTGGATATTTATTCCTCAAAAAATCAACTAAAACTTTTTAATTGCCCTCTGGGGACAAATAAAGTTTTCTGAATCTGAACTTTATGGTTAGAAAACAGGGACAGAAAACAGCAACAAACTGAAAACAGAAACTGAAAATAGATGAAACTGTCAGAAAACAAAGTGAAAACACTTGAAAACAACAGAAAATGACATGAAGTGACTAAAGATGATTAAGGACAGAGATAGAATACAGAAACTGAAAATGACTGAAAACAGTGACCAAAAAATCAATGAAATGGACTAAAAACAGAGACAGAAAATATCTGAAAATCCCTGAGAGTGACAGGAAACAGCAACAAAAAATAACAAAAACTGACAAAAATGGCAACAAAACACAGAAACTGAAAACTTCAAGTGAAAACACTTGAAAACGAGAGAAAACAGCCACTGAAAACGCCTGAAGATGACATGAAACAGTGACTAAAAATGACTCAGAACAGTGATGGAAAACAGCAAAAGAAAATGACAGAAAACAAGAACTGAAAACAGTGATTGAAAACAATAAAAAATGACAGAAAACTGCCACTAAAAACAGTTTAAATGACTGAAAACAGTGAGAAAAAAACAGCGACTGGAACAAAGACTGACAGAAAAAAATCAACTAAAAATCCTAAACCACCGTAAACCAGTGAGAGAAAACAGCAACAGACTAAAATGTAAAAACAGTGAAACATACTCAGTCATTTGTCTTTCATTTGTGGATTCCATATTTACTGATGCTGCTGTTGTTGTTTTTTATTATTGTTGTTGTTTGTTGTCCTTTTTATTTACATGCAGGTGCAGAAATAGATTCATCTGAATGTTTGGCTGGAAACTCTTTAAGACTTGAACTCTAAATGAATAATACAAAAGAAAAAGACTAAATAAAAGAGCAGACTGGAGTCAGACCTGAGTTGTTTTGCTTCTCGTCACCGTCTCCAGCCTTCAGTGGTCCTAAAACTCTTCAAAGAAATGTTTCCAGCTTTTTCTGAGGAACCCATTAATTTAGTGATTATAATCTGGTATGTTTTGATCACCTGCAGTCAGATTTGACTTTTAGCTCTGAGGAAAGTTCGAGTTCCACGACAGAAAATAAGATCCTGAAGGTTCATCCTCAGAGGAGAATCAATAAGTTCTCTAGAGTTTGACTTTCTGATTAAAATCCAAAGATATTCAGGATTCATCCATAAGGATTCATCTGGAGATCATCCGGATTCATCGAAAGATCTTCAGGATTCACCTAAAGATCATCAAGATTCATCTAAAGATCATCAGGATTCATCTAAAGATCATCAGGATTCATCCAGAGATCTTCAAGATTCATCCAGAGATCATCAGGATTCATCCAGAGATCTTCAAGATTCATCCAGAGATCATCAGGATTCATCCAGAGATCTTCAGGATTCATCCAGAGATCTTCAGGATTCATCCAGAGATCATCAGGATTCATCCAGAGATCATCACGATTCATTGATTGCTGAGAGCAGTTTGACTTAAAGTCTTGCTGGTAGGTTTCCAGATGAAAGAAGGAAAGTTTGACCTGATCAGACGTTGAAAGCGTGAAGAATATCTGAGCAGCTTTACGTAAATCAGCTCTAAAGACGTGCTGAATCACGAAGAAGCTTCTCTGATCAGCATCTAATGAGCTTAAACAAACTCTTCTTCTTCTTCTTCGGCAGCGACTTCGACCTCGACTCTCGGCTCTGAACACCAACAAACTGAGCCAAGAACCTCCGAGCTGCCGGCAGCAGCAGAAGAAGAAAAGCAGAAAAGAGGATGGAAATAATTCATGTGTCTGCTGAGCATCGAGTGAACCTCTGCTCTGTTTAACCCTTCAGATGAGGCTTTATTCATCGATAAGCTGCAGCTCCATGATCCTCAGCAGAAAATAGGTTAATGCCAACAACAGGACGGGATTAAAAACACAACAAAGATTAAAGCAGCAGCGTCTCCATCATGCTGACGCAGAAATCCGAGCGGCTTCAAAGCTTCCTCACATTGTCGGCTATAAAAAGATCCACGGCCGTCTGCAGTTTTCACAAATTTACATTTGAGGCCAGAAACTTTATCCTGATTCAGATAGTTTATACTTTCACCATCCAGTTCTTCTCCTTTTCTGAGTCACAATCAAATGTCCAGACTTTAAAACAACATGAATCTGTGTCTCCAGAGGTTCAACACAGCTGACTTTTCATTTATAGCATCTTCTGTTTGAGAGCTTCTGGTACAGTTTTATCTGAAAACCATTTAAAATATCAAGTTTCAGTTTAAAAATAGAAACTGAGACCCTGAACGTCCTTGATTTGCTCAATGGAAGGACAACGACCGTCCAGGACGACTGGAGGAATCAGAAGAACAAAATGATTCCTCTGAGGATGAAGCTAGAAGAGTCTCAGAACAAATAGAGAGAGACAACCTCAGAAAAACAAGGAGATGATCATCAAACCTACATCCATCCAGGAGTCTCAGTCTGAACACTGAATCTGGTTTCTGTTAAAACTGCAAACAAATAATCTCATAAAAGGGAAATTACCACAAAAAGATGTGAAATCACAACAAAAAGACAGAAAATTACCTCAAAAAGATGACAATAAAAAGACAGAAAATTACCACAAAAAGATAGAAAATGACAATAAAAAGACACAAAAAGAGGCAAAATCATCACAAAACACACAAAATTACCACAAAAAGATGCCAAGTCACAATAAAAACACACAAATTTACCACAACAAATGAAGAATGACAGCAAGATAGAAAAAAATGACGAGAAGATGAAAATGACAAAAACTGTCAAATCACTGAATGCGTTTTCTGTTGATTCTCTGTAGAACCAGCTTTGAGCTTCCTTATTATGGGATGG
This sequence comes from Amphiprion ocellaris, assembly GCF_022539595.1. Classification (NCBI taxonomy): domain Eukaryota; kingdom Metazoa; phylum Chordata; class Actinopteri; family Pomacentridae; genus Amphiprion; species Amphiprion ocellaris. Next base: position 24,628 of record NW_026559363.1, on the reverse strand, counting down.
ATCGTGTGACTTCGTGGTGTCTGGATGCTGAACATCCAGAACACAGAACACCAACATGAACGTGATGTTCTGGGTTCCTCGGCTCGGTTGCATCATCCGTATCGATTATCGCCGGGGATGCGGTTGCCATGGGAACGTGGCGCTGCAGGTGGAGCGTGTGATGCCAGTCGGAGCCTCGGCCCGGTTTGGCTCTTCGAAGGAGAAACTTTCCGGGTTTTTTTCTGCTCCTCTTCTTCGGCTTCCTCATGTGTACCCGCTCAGACACTGTTACCATGGAAACATAGCCGTGAGACTGTACAGGATGTGGCCGAGCGCTGTTTGTTCGTTTAGAAAGGATGAAATCTGTCTGTGGCTGGATGCAGACCTTCATTCACTCTCAGCTGAAAGACAAGAATCACACAAGGAAGGAAGGAAGGAAGGAAGGAAGGAAGGAAGGAAGGAAGGAAGGAAGGAAGGAGTCTGCGAGGCATCAGAGCTCCCCTCCGCTGGAGAAGAAATGTTCTTCTGGAGATCCACTGGAGCTCTGTCCTCCTTTACATTTCATTTAGAAATTAACCCTCCCATTGTCTTCACTTATAGGCACCTCAAAAAAATATTTTCTTTGTCTGAAAAAAATCCAAAAATTCTGCAAAAAATTCCCCAAATTTCAGAAAATTTGCAAAACCTTCAGGAAGAAAATTCCAATAATTCCTTAAAAGTTTCCCTTAAAAGTTTTATTTAAAAAAAAAATAAAAATTGGCAAGAAAATTCTTGTAAATATTTTCAAAAAATGAGTAAAAATCTTCCAAAAAAAAATCCTAAAAATATCTAAAGTGATTCCATATATATCAGTAAAACTTCTAATATTTTCTTTAAGAACATTCGTGAATGTTCTTAAGAAACATTTCTTTTAACACTTCTTTTTGCCACCAAAAAATGTTTAAAAATTTGCCTTTTTTTGTTTTGTTTTGCGTCATTTGTCTGATTTTTGTCATTTTGTGTCTCATTTTTGTTGTTTTTTTTTTGGCTGTCTTTTGTTATTTTTTGTTTCATTTTTGTCATGTTTTGTCTTGTGTTTTCTTTTAATCTTTTTTTTGTCATTTGTCTCGTTTTTTGTTGTTTTGTTTCCCAAAAAGGGTGAAAACGTGGACATCAGACGTTTCATTGTGAAAAACAATTTTTTGCCACATTTTTAAACTTTAAAACGGTCAATGTGAAATCCAAAAATTCAGGAAAAAAATTCCCCAAATTTCTGAAAACAAAAATGAAACACAAAACGCCAAAAATGAGAAACAAAATGACAAAAATGAGAAACAAATTACAAAAACGAGAAACAAAACGACAAAAACGAGAACTAAAACGACAAAAAAAGAAACGACAAAAAATGAGAAACAAAACGACAAAAATGAAAAACAAAACGACAAAAACGAGAAACAGAACGACAAAAATGAGATACAAATGACAAAAACGACAAAACTCTGGAGACTTTCGGATCTTCGTGACGTTTGATGAGAACAATCTGAAGCTGCTGGTCTGTAGATGGAGGGTTTACTGCTGAAGTGTTCCTAATAAAGTGCTCTGAGAGTCTACCTGCTGCTGTCTAACATGTTTTAGAAGTCACATGTGTAATCTGTATTATAGTTTGGTATTTTTAAAGTTTTACAGTTCTTCTATAAACATAAAAAAGTGTTTCTGCTGGATAATCAGTGGACATCCGTGGAGTTTTATTGGGTCTTAATGAGGCGTCTTTCGGAGATAATTAGTGTTTCCTTTTCTTTTCTTTCTCGGGAGGTATTTTTGCTTCCTGTGACTGTCCTGACACGTGCAGAAGGTGTTGTTCTCGTTAAAGGACATCTCAGGTGTATTTTTAGTTGTCTTCTTCCAGCTGCCCACCCATGAATTGTCCGTTTTTTCTTCTCATTGCAGCTTTGAAGTCAAACTCTCCCAGAAATCCATGAAACAGAAGCAGCAACTGTTTGGGATCAGCAATTAGCTCTGGTTTTTTTTGTTTGTTTTTTTTTTACCTAATATGACTTTATCACAGATAATGATGCAGTTCTGCTTGAGTCGGTGAGGCCTCTGCAGAGCTTCCGGGAGGAGCTTCAGAGTCTGTTTAGCATCTTTGTGAGGAACTAATTAGGGGAAAGTGGGAACGCTGTTTCCTAACAATATCACAAATTTTTATTTTTGTCAAACAGCATGAAACCTGCTGCAGATTTACAGAAGAAGAATCTGGAGCTTTCTAGAAGTTTCCGGAGGTTTGTGGAGGACTCTGAAACTTTCTCATAGTAAATTTTACCTACAGATCTAGTCTAAAATCAGGGAAACAGCATCATTAAGAACAAGCTGATTAACAAAGTCTGAAAAAACTGTCACGATAGAACAAAACATCTGCAGGATTTGACCAAAGTAAACCTCTGGAGTCTGCAGCTACATGATGGTAGCAGTAGTAATGTGGCTAACGCTAGTGCTGATGGTAGCAGTAGTAATGTGGCTAATGCTAGCGCTGATGGTAGAAGTAGTAATGTGGCTAACGCTAGCGCGGATGGTAGAAGTAGTAATGTGGCTAACGCTAGCGCGGATGGTAGCAGTAGTAGTGTGGCTAATATTAGCTTGATACCTTGTAGCAGTGATGTTAGCCACATTTTGACTACTACTACCATCAAAGCTAATGTTAGCCACGTTACTGCTACGACAAATGGCAGCAGCATAAATGTAGCTAACGCTAGCTTTGATGGTAGACTGTCTACCATCAAAACTGACGCTAGCTACATTACTACTACCATCAAAGCTAGCAATAGCCACATTACTAATACTACCATCAAAGCTAACATTAGCATTGTTACTACTACTACCATCAAAGCAAATGTTAGCATTGATGCTAACAGTAGTAGTAATGTGGCTAACATTAGCTTGATGCCTTGTAACACTACTGTTAGCCACATTATGACTACTACTACCATCAAAGCTAATGTTAGCATCATTACTACTACTACCATTAAAGCTAATGCTAGCATCATTATTGCTACTGCCATCAAAGCTAACAATAGCATAATTACTACTACCATCAAAGCTAACGTCATCCACATTATTACTACTACATCAAAGCTAACGTTTGCTACATTACTACTACTACCATCAAAGCTAATGTTAGCATCATTACTAGCATCATTACTACTACTACATGAAAGCTAATGTTAGCATCATTACTAGCATCATTACTACTACTACATCAAAGCTAACATTAGCATCATTACTAGCATCATTACTACTACTACCATCAAAGCTAATGTTAGCATCATTACTACTACTACCATCAAAGGTAGCATTAGCCACATTACTACTGCTACCATCAAAGCTAATGTTAGCATCATTACTGGCATCATTACTGCTGCTACCATCAAAGTTAATGTTAGCCACATTACTACTACTACCACCAAAGCTAATGTTAGCATCATTACTGGCATCATTACTGCTACTACCATCAAAGCTAATGTTAGCATCATTACTACTACTACCATCAAAGGTAGCATTAGCCACATTACTACTGCTACCATCAAAGCTAATGTTAGCATCATTACTGGCATCATTACTGCTGCTACCATCAAAGTTAATGTTAGCCACATTACTACTACTACCACCAAAGCTAATGTTAGCATCATTACTGGCATCATTACTGCTACTACCATCAAAGCTAATGTTAGCATCATTACTAGCATCATTACTACTACTACCATCAAAGCTAATGTTAACATCATTACTACTACTACCATCAAAGCTAGCGTTAGACACATTACTACTACTACCATCAAAGCTAATGTTAGCATCATTACTAGCATCATTACTGCTGCTACCATCAAAGCTAATGTTAGCCACATTACTACTACTACCACCAAAGCCAATGTTAGCATCATTACTGGCATCATTACTACTACTACCATCAAAGCTAATGTTAGCATCATTACTAGCATCATTACTACTACTACCTTCAAAGCTAATGTTAGCATGATTACTAGCATCATTACTGCTGCTACCATCAAAGCTAATGTTAGCATCATTACTGGCATCATTACTGCTACTACCATCAAAGCTAATGTTAGCATCATTACTAGCATCATTACTACTACTACCATCAAAGCTAATGTTAGCATCATTACTACTACTACCATCAAAGGTAGCATTAGCCACATTACTACTGCTACCATCAAAGCTAATGTTAGCATCATTACTGGCATCATTACTGCTGCTACCATCAAAGTTAATGTTAGCCACATTACTACTACTACCACCAAAGCTAATGTTAGCATCATTACTGGCATCATTACTGCTACTACCATCAAAGCTAATGTTAGCATCATTACTAGCATCATTACTACTACTACCATCAAAGCTAATGTTAACATCATTACTACTACTACCATCAAAGCTAGCGTTAGACACATTACTACTACTACCATCAAAGCTAATGTTAGCATCATTACTAGCATCATTACTGCTGCTACCATCAAAGCTAATGTTAGCCACATTACTACTACTACCACCAAAGCCAATGTTAGCATCATTACTGGCATCATTACTACTACTACCATCAAAGCTAATGTTAGCATCATTACTAACATCATTACTACTACTACCTTCAAAGCTAATGTTAGCATGATTACTAGCATCATTACTGCTGCTACTATCAAAGCTAATGTTAGCATCATTACTAGCATCATTGCTGCTGCTACCATCAAAGCTAACATTACTCTTGCAGCGGTTTCACAGCAGTAAAACTATGTTCATGCTTTTATTTTGGTGGGGAAGCTAGAATAAACTGCTGTACTGTTCCACACTGACCGAACATTTGTGATTTGCTGGTTTACGCTGCTGCAGAAAGTAGAATAATTCTCCATTTGAACGTTTTAAAGTCACCTCTAGCTGCTGCTGGTCCACTTTATCTCCTCTGAAGTTCTTCCTGAGCTATTACTTCTAAATTCTCCGGGATGACAAACTGTGGAATCGGGGAAATCCCTCAACCTCTTCCTGGAAGTGTGGAGGTTTATTTCAGAAGAGGAATGTGGATCTGGGTGTAGGTACGTTCAGAGGATGCTTCCTCTGGGGGTTTGGATGATAAATGGAGTCTGACGGAGGAGGACCTGGTGTTTGCTGAATGGATGAGATGTTTGGTTAATCGCTGTGGTCCCCTCAGGGCCACATTCATGTACATGGAGAAGCTGCTGAGGGCCATCGGTCACTTCCTGTCTGATGGAGCTTCAACAACAAACTCCTCCTTCAGCAGCTGATAAAACTGATTCTAGTTGTATTTACTAATCCCAGCAGCTGAGCCTGGAAACAGATGCAACTATTAGTACTACTACTACTACTACCAGTACTACTTATGAGAGGAGAATAAAATACTGTAACATGTAAATTTACAAGAATTAAATAAGAAAATACTATGAAAAGGAGGTAGACGTATTCAGGTGCTGGTTGCTGCACATAAACACATTATTATATATACTTATATATTCTATAATATTCTATATACTTAAATATTCTATAATATTATACATGCTTATATACTCCATCAGATTATGGATAGTGGTATATTCTATTTGATATTCTATAATATTAAAGCTGCTGCTGCTGCTTGAGTGAACGTTGATGATAAACATAAACAGGAAGTGTGACTGAATGATCCTGTTTTATTTGTGTTGTTTTTCTGTCCCACTCTCAGAATCCTGCAGACAGAGTCGGTTTGAGGAATAATTTCCATCCTTTAGTCGTCTGACTGACTTCCTGTCGTTAACCCTTCAGTCTGAGGCTGTGCGACGCTAAAATGAGTCTTGAGGAAACATTTGCTCTGATAGTTGTTCTCACAGCGTTCCTCCACAGAACGACAGAAACTCAGTCTCTGTTTGGCTCCTTTCTCTTCAGTGGAGGATTTGAATTCTGCTGGACACCTGGGGAACTTCCTGTTTCTGGACAGAAGAAAATAAAGAATTATGGGATGTCAGAATAACAAAAACCCTGGGACAAATGAAAGTGACCTGCTGTTTCCTCTGAGACGGATTGAGAGGAGGAAGCAGAAAATCTGAGAAAGAGCAGCGAGAAACTGAAATGAGCAAAAAGGACAAAAAAGGACAGAAGTGTGAAAATAGGAAAAGACGAGTGAGTTAGCGATGGTTGCTAGGCAGCGCTGGAGGAACAGCTGATTACTGCTTCAAGTGTCTGATAGGTGTGTTTGTCTGCAGCCAATCTCTGGAGTTTAATACAACACACACCATTCAATCAATCAGTCACACACCTGAGCACAGATGAACACAACACGTGTATATATATGATGATGATGATGATGACAAAGCTGTTGTCCACCATGGAGGACACCTCCCACCCCCTGCAGGACACAGTATCATCACTGGAAGCTCCTTCAGTGACAGACTGCTTCACCCACGGTGTCTAAAGGAGAGATACTGCAGGTCCTTCCTTCCTGCTGCAGTCACACTTTACAATCAACCTGCTCCCAGTAGCTCACTTCACCCACCTACAAACTGTGCAATAAACATGTACATAATGATGCTGTGCAATTTCATAAGAATGTTGCTGTAAATATTGTATTTTTCTTCTAGAAGGAGAAAATATTTATATCTATGCACTGTGTGCTGCTCTCTTTTTTATTCTGTTCCATCTGCTGGTGTTACACTGTAAATTTCCCCGCTGTGGGATCAATAAAGGTTTAATCAATCAATCAATCAATCTCTCTCTCTCTCTCTCTCTCTATATATATATATATATATATATATATATACACATATATACATACATACATGCATACATATATGCACACATATATATACATATATATGTATGTGCATACATACATATATATATAGATACATATATATAGATACATATATATATATATTATATATATATATATATGTATCTATATATGTATCTATATATATACATATGTATGTATGTATACATATATATATATATATATATATATATATATATATATATATATATATATACATACATATATATATTACATACATATATACATACATACATACATACATACATACATATATACATACATATATATATATTTGCATTTTTTCCCCACTTTGATGTTTAAGATCATCAAATAAATGTAAATATCAGACAAAGAGAATCCAAGTAAACTCAAAATGCAGTTTTTAAATGATGATTTTATTTATTAAGGAAAAAAACCTCTCAAAGCAACCTGGCCCTGTGTGACTCCAGTGTCCCCAGTGATTTCAGTGTTTCCAGTGACTCCAGTGTTTCCAGTGTTCCCAATGTTTCAAGTGGTCCAGTGTTTCCAGTGTTCCCAATGGTCCAGTGTTTCCAGTGTTCCCAGTGTTCCCAGTGTTTCCAGTGACTCCAGTGTTTCCAGTATCACCAATGTTTCCAGTATCACCAGTATTTCCAGTGTTTCCAGTATCACCAGTGTTTCCAGTGATTCCAGTGTTTCCAGTATCACCAGTGGTTCAAGTATCACCAGTGTCTCCAGTGACTCCAGTGTTCCCAGTGGTCCAGTGGTTCCAGTGTTCCCAGTGTTCCCAGTGGTTCCAGTGTTCCCAGTGGTCCAGTGGTTCCAGTGTCCCCAGTGGTTCCAGTATCACCAGTATTTCCAGTGTTTCCAGTATCACCAGTGTTTCCAGTGATTCCAGTGTTTCCAGTATCACCAGTGGTTCAAGTATCACCAGTGTCTCCAGTGACTCCAGTGTGTGTGTCTCTGTGTTGTGTGTGTTTCTGTGTGTGTGTGTGTGTCTCTGTGTGTGTGTGTGTCTCTGTGTGTGTGTGTGTGTGTGTCTGTCTGTGTGTGTGTTGTGTGTGTCTCTGTGTTGTGTGTGTCTCTGTGTTGTGTGTGTCTCTGTGTTGTGTGTGTGTTTCTGTGTGTGTGTGTGTGTCTCTCTGTGTGTGTGTGTGTCTCTGTGTGTGTGTGTTGTGTGTGTGTGTGTCTCTGTGTGTGTGTGTGTGTTGTGTGTGTGTGTCTCTATGTGTGTGTGTTGTGTGTCGGCCTCCTGGGGGAGAGTCCTCTACCATCATGACTGCAGCAGCTCCTCTAACATCTCCACATTAAAACAAACACAGTGACAGCAGCTCCTTCATGTTCCTCCTCCTCCTCCTCTCCACTCATGTCGTCTTTTCAGGAGAAGCTTTCAGACAAACAAGGCTGTTTTCCCTCCTCCTTCCTTCTGCATCGACACTAAGAATGCTTTCAATTTTTAATGCAGCACTGAGAAGAACAACAGGAGAGAGCGGTAATGATGAGCAGCTTTAAACGAGCTCCAAAGATCCTCTCAGCTTTCAGCAGAAAGAGCAGGAAGCTGAGGAGATATCTGCTCTTTGTCTCTGACTATCAAGCTCTGGTTGTTCAGCTGCTCCACAAACATCACGTCGTCCGCTGATAATAGCTTTAACTCTGAAACTCACTGAGGAGCTCCACATTTAAATCTTCTTCCTCTGCAGAGGAACTAATCCCTGATGAGAACAGAGTGTTTCTGCTTCTGTCAGAACATCTACAGTCTGAGTCCTGCTGTTTTTACAGAACTGAAGGGAACTCGACTCTCGGTGGAGCCGCTGACGTTTAACCTGAGAGGTCAAAAAGAACATCCATGGATCAGAGACACCTGGAGAGTTCAGGAATACAGCGACCTCAGCGTCTTCATCACCAGGACAGAGAGAACAGGAAGACTACAGCTCAGAAAATACATCTGGTGCAGCTAGAATTATGATCTGACAAAAACACAATGACTCAGCGAACAGGGAAGCAGCTCTCAGACATCTCAACATCTCAGCATCTCAACATCTCAGACATCTCAACATCTCAGACATCTCATGTATACATATGTATGTTTGTCTAAAGGTTGGTCGTATTAAACTATAACTATATATTATAACTATAACTAAAACTTCTGCCTTAGTTGATGTAAAACTAAATTCAAACTGAGAATGGATGAAACTGGTTTAATAACTAACGATTTCTTAAGGTCTCCTCCTTTCTATGAACATTCCTGGACGGATTAAACTCCTTTAGACTGCAGAGCAGAAGCTCATTCCTGTAACTGAGTGTAGTTTGTTGGTTAAACATGGTTTCAGGAGAAGTTTGGACTCAAGAAGATCCTTTTAATGTGAAAGGTGATGAGCTGCAGCTGTTATGTGACGTTCACACATGTTTGCTTCTTTCAGCTGTGACGTCCATCAGATAAACTGAGGAGACAAAGAGCTGCTGATAGCCTCCACACTAAAAGCCTCCTCTCCCATCTCCATGTTCTTTCTTTCTGTGAATCTCCTGGAATCTGCCGGCTTTGTGAACGTGTCACAGTTTGTGGCAGGTACCAACCCTCGACGCCTCGTCCTGTCAGCCGACACGACAAGGACAAAAGGCCGCCAGACGAGCAGATGTAGCCGAGCAGAGTGGTGACCTCGCAGCAGAATGGCTTCGCTTCACCTCTCCTGGTCTCGGCTCGACCTCCGCCGCTGAAAATCACAAAATAAAGTCGACACGAGCTGCTGGCTGTCGAGCGAAGACGGGAGGACAAATGGAGACGTTGAGAGAGGAGATGGAGGCGAAGCAGCTGGTTCCTGGAAAGAGAAGCAATCGTGCTTCAAACTGAAATAATACTGATCTTAATTAGAAGGAGAACATTTCCTCTGGGGGATTCTCACATCGCTAAAGAAATCTCCACAATCTACTTCTTTACCTGTTTCTGAGGTAATGCAGCTTTTCAAGAATCCCTCGGCAGTAATCTCCCCTCCACACACCAACAGGCTCCATGATCTCACCAGCTTCTAAAAGACAAGAAGAGATGGTTTGTTCAGCTGGAGGATGTTTAACAGCTGATGGATCAAAACTGTTGGTCTGAGCTAGTATGGATGGTCAAGAGTCAACCAAGAACCATCAGAAAGCAGGTCTGAATGAATGAGAAGCTGCTGGAGCACAGCTGTCAGAGTCCACAGGGTTCTAGAGGATCCATTAAGAAGGAAGTTCTTCCTCTAGAAGCAGAACCTTGAAGCTCCACTCAAGTCTGCTGCTGATCACATGGACAAAGAAAAGACCTTCTGGAGGAAAGTTCTGTGGCCGGATGGAAGAAAAACTGAAGGTGAGGCCCTCAACCCCAAGAACATCAAACCTATCATCAAGCATGGAGGTGGCAGTATCATGCTCTGGGGCTTTCTAGAAGTACTTCTGGACTGGTTTCAGAGTGCATGTTGGACTGGTTCTGGACTTTCTTGAGACTGGTTTATGTTTGGTTCCAGTCTTGGTTCTCCTGGTTTTGGATGTGATTTAAAGTTGGTTTAGGATTTATTTTACTCTGGATCTGGTCCTGGATGAGGACTGGTTTCAGAGGGTCTTGGGCAAGTCTTGGACTTTTTAAGGACTAGTTTAGGTTTGGTCCCAATTTTGTTCTGGTTTTTGACCATTTTTAGGACTGGTGTCAAACTGTATTCTGACTGGTTCTGAACATTTTTGGACTGATTTAGGTTTGATTTTGGTCCCAGTTTTAGACTTTTTTAGGACTGGCTTCAGGGTTAGTTGTGGTTCAAAATTACTTAATATTTTTTTTCCCAAAATGACTAAAAAAATGGTCCAAAATGACTAAAAAGTGGTAGAAAATGACTTAAAATTGATCCAAAAGGTTTACAATTTGCCCAAAATGACTCAAACTTGTCCAGAATGACTAACATTTGGTTCAAAATGACTCAAAATCTGTCCAGAATGACCAAAACTCTCCAAACGGATTCAGAATTTACTTGAAACCTGTCCAAAATTACTTTAAAAACTAGTAAACTCAAAGTTGGTCAGAAATGACTTAGTTTGTGGTAAAGAAATGGTTCCATCAGGCTAGAATGAAGGTTCTAGACTGGTCTCCCTAAAGTCCTGACTTCAACCCATCAATCGTTTCCACTCTGTTATATTATATAATGTTTTTCAGCATCAGATTTCCTCAGAAGTCCTAAATGTAAAACAAGAACCCAATTAAACAAATGAAACAGAACTCTACAGGTGATCATGTATTTATTGAAGGAAATGAATCAACAGCAGCATAGACTGAAAATACCAAAAACCAAACGTCCTGCACATCGCTTTGGAAGAATCTGAGCTGACTCAGTCATCCAGAACAGCTTCAGGTTCCTCCTCAACATCTCTCCCAGATGAAGGTCAAGACTGTCACTCGTTCATTCTAGAACTTCATTCTTCTCTAAATGTTTTTCGCTTCAGTCATTGTGTTCTTTGAGCTGCCGTCTGGCTTCGTGACCCACTTTCTTCTGCCATTCAGACGGATATTCTGACAGTTTTCTTTAGAATCTGCTGCTGTAATTCAGAATCCATCTTGCCATCAATAGAAGTAAATTGCCTTGGCCCAGATTCAGCAGAACAGACAGGAACCTGGAGGACACCTCCATGGAGTCTGACTTTACATACATGAGAGTGGCTTTATGAAGAGTTCCTCAGGTTAAAACATCATTTATTTTCAGAAAGTTCAGCCTGATGCTCTGATTTAAAGACTGACATGAAGCCGACAGCTCATTGAAGCCATTTTAGTGAATAATCTGATGAAACCGACTCCAGAGTCGACACTGATGGACTCCAAAGGCTTTGATTAACTTCTGAAAAAGTTCCACCTGAACCTCCTGAGATGAATCTGGTTCTTCATCTCCAGTAACTTTATTAATGATTAGAGTTCTACTTTCAGACTGGGAATATTTCCAGAGCTCCATAGAGGTGGGTCCAGATTTATGACTTTCAAATGGACTTTTTCCATCAGACCTTCATCAGTCCATCTCATGAAGCTGACTAGAATAATCCACTGCTCAGTAAAACTAAAAGTCTGTCTACTGATGGTGTTCAGACTGAAAACAGCCTCAGTGACACATTTCTGTGGATTTAGAAACTCTTGTCAGAACAGAAACTTTCCAGTTCTTCTAAACACAGAATAAACTTTATGATCAGCAGAGACGAACACAGAGCAGCAGGACTAAATAAAAAGCACTCCGACGGACAGTAAAAGAAGTAAATCCAGTGTATGGAGGGATAAAGCTGCCAAACGAAACAGGAATGAAAGACCTGAAGGGAAACCAGCCGAGAGTGGTTTGTCCTGACGTCTTCAGATGGAGATTTAACAGGCAGCCGATGTTCTATCTCTCAGGAGACAAGGATCTGCCGTCCATCATGTTTAGTGAGAAACAACAACTAGATGTCCGTTTATAGTGTCAGCTCTGAAGAAGTCAGGACAGTCATATGCTGACTGACAGGAGTCACATCTGCTGGGAGTCTTCAAGAGCCAAACATCTCCTGGGGGAAGCTGTTCGAAGTAAACCTATAGGACTTAGAATAATTAAAGCAATCATTTCATACTACTACTATTACAACTACTACTACTATTTATAATCTGTCTGTAGAAACGCTTAAAAATACACCATCTCAGATTTGGTTTAGTTCACTTGGTTATTTGGGAGGAAAAAACACATTTGCCAGAGATATTTTTCACATTTTAATTAGGAAACCATTTTAAGGGTCCTCCATGAACACCAACATCTAGACTTCTATGGACATCTAGACCTCTGTGAACATCTAGACCTCTGTGAACATCTAGACCTCTATGAACACCAACATCTAGATCTCTGTGAACATCTAGACCTCTGTGAACACCAACATCTAGACCTCTGTGAACATCTAGACCTCTATGAACACCAACATCTAGACCTGTGAACACAAACATCTAGACCTCTGTGAACATCTAGACCTCTGTGAACACCAACATATAGACCTCTGTGAACATCTAGACCTCTGTGAACATCTAGACCTCTGTGAACATCTAGACCTCTGAACGCCAACATCCAGACCTCTATGAACATCTAGACCTCTATGAACACCAACATCTAAACCTCTGTGAACATCTAGACCTCTATGAACACCAACATCTAGACCTCTGTGAACATCTAGACCTCTGTGAACATCTAGACCTCTATGAACACCAACATCTAGACCTCTATGGACATCTAGACTTCTGTGAACATCTAGACCTCTATGAACATCTAGACCTCTATGAACACCAACATCTAGACCTCTATGGACATCTAGACCTCTGTGAACATCCAGACCTCTATGAACACCAACATCTAGACCTCTGTGAACATCTAGACCTCTGTGAACACCAACATCTAGACCTCTATGAACATCTAGACCTCTAAGAACACCAACATCGAGACCTCTGTGAACATCTAGACCTCTGTGAACATCTAGACCTCTGTGAACACCAACATCTAGACCTCTATGAACATCTAGACCTCTATGAACACCAACATCTAAACCTCTGTGAACATCTAGACCTCTGTGAACATCTAGACCTCTATGAACACCAACATCTAGACCTCTATGAACACCTAGACCTCTATGAACACCAACATCTAGACCTCTATGGACATCTAGACCTCTGTGGACATCTAGACCTCTATGAACACCAACATCTAGACCTCTATGGACATCTAGACCTCTATGAACACCAACATCTAGACCTCTATGGACATCTAGACCTCTGTGAACATCTAGACCAGTGATCATCAACTGGCGGCCCATGGGCCGAATCCTGCCCGCCGAACCGTCCAATCCGGCCCGCGACTGGATTCCAGAATTGTGAGGATCAAAGAGAAAATATCATGTGGTCCACACTATTAAAGCAACTGAAAACAACAATAACTGAGACTCTTAACTATCAGTAATCCCCACCATTTATGACTCTATTTAGGCTACATTCCGAAATGAGGACAGACTCGCTGCACTGTTTAACATTTATTATTTCACACAGTTTTGTTTTTTTTTTTTTTTAACGTAACTTTTCCTCATGCCCTTATTTAACATTTGGTTTTTATTTCAAAGTCTCAACAACAAGCTTCAAACTAGTAGACTTCTCAGGACAAAAAAAGGAGGAAAAACCAACTGGCATAACTTAAAATAGCATGGTAAATAAATACTAACCTGGTACCAGAACAAAACAGGTCACAAATAATGTTGGCACATCAAATAAAACGTTAAGTGGGCTATAGCGATTTCAGATCACAAGGCTGAAATGGGCTCCTCACACTGCTTAATGGCTGAAGTTACATTTCCCCTCTGACACCAACTTTTTCATATCAGGCTTGGCCGCTGTCAGACTTATGTGCAAACAGTCCTCCAAAGACTGGTTTGACAGTCGGTTCCTCTCGTGTGTTTTTATCGAGTTGATCTTGGAGAACGCAGCCTCGCAGGTGTAGGTTGAACCCAACATGGTGAGCACATACATAGCCAGCGTCTTCAATGTGCCATAGTCCTCGGGACAAGACACCCAGAATGTGCTCAGGCTTTCAGCACCATGGAGAGCAGCCTGGATTTCAGCCAGCTCGCTCTGAATGGACGCCTCGTCCAACGGCATCATTTTCACCACGTTTGTGGAGAATTCTCCACTTGGGCTGATGGTGAATGGGTCACGCACAAATCCAGTGACATCCCTGGAAATGAAAAAGTCATGGAATCTAGCAGAGAAGTTGTCTTTTAATTGTGTGATGAATGTCTTCATCTTGTCTGTTACGTTGCTTTCTCCCACCGTCTTCAGTGTGTTGAAGTGCAGCAGCCTCTCTGACAACAAATCTGCATGGAACAGATCAAGTTTGTTCCCAAAGGCATCAAGTTTTTCCACCAAATCCCCCACTGATTTTTCTTTTCCTTGCAGCTGGAGATTAAGTGCATTCAAATGGGAGAAAATGTCTGTTAAAAACGCAACATTGCACATGTATTCTCTGTCTTGCATGATGCGGAGATGGTCAGCTGCCGCTTTTGATTTCCTTTGTTTCAAAAAATCCACTACTTGGGCATGGAGTTCAACGAAGCGCTCCAGTGCTTTGCCCTTACTGAGCCAGCGCACGTCATTGTGGAGTAACAGGTCATCATGAGAAACCTGGGATTCCAGCACAAATTTACGGAACAGGCAGTGCTGCGTGCTTGAATTTCCTCTGATGTGGTTAATAATTTTCATGGTTTTCTCCATCACCTCTTTGAGCTCCCTGCTTAGCTTTGCACACAGCACGCTTTGATGGATAATACAGTGAAGTGCGTTAGGTTTAGAAGCGACAGTCTTTATTCTGCTCACAAGACCCTTGTTTTTGCCAATCATGGCAGGTGCACCATCTGTCACTGTCGGGTTGATTTAATCCAGGGACAATCCATGGCTTTTAAAAAAATCCTCCAGTTTTCCAAAGATGATGTCAGCAGTGGTGTTGTCCTCTAGCGGAAGCAATGCCAGCAGCTCCTCTCAGAAATCTTTGCCATCAAAGTATCTGACAAAAACGCACAACTGTGAAATATCCGTGTTGTCAGTGGACTCATCAATAGCCAGTGAAATGTATTTGGCTTCCTTGATCCCGTCAATGACAGCTGGCTGGACATGCTCTGCCAAGACGTGGACACGACGTGCAGCAGTTGAAGCAGAGAGAGGCATTTGTTTGACAGATACAATAACTCTGTCCATGGATTTGTCGGGGGCAAGTTCCTCCAGAACGGTGACCATGCTCTCCTTTAAAAGCTCACTTTCTGTGAAAGGCCGGTTATGTTTGCAAAGCACCCAGGCAGCCTGCAGAGATGCACACGTTACTCTCTCTTGATCAGTTAAAGTTCCAGTAATAATGCCATTTGCACGGGTGCAGGCAGATTTCAATGTGGCCATTTTTCTATGACGGGCCTCTGACTGCTCAGGATATGAATCCTTGGAATTTGTATGTTTGTGTTGTGGTGACGGCGCAGATTATATTCTTTTGCAACAGCAACAGTTTCGTTGCAAATGAGGCATACAGGTGACGCATTTCGGAAGGTTGGCATGATAAATGCCTACTTTTCAGTCCAGTCATTTTTAAAGGATCTGTTTTCCACATCAACTTTTCCTTTCATGGCCTTTGAGAGTTCCATTTTACCTGTGTTAAGAAGCCTTTTCCTTTCACTTCCATGCTGTTTGTTTTTCAAGTGCTCTATAAATAAAGTTGACTTAATTGAGTTGAGGCAAAATATCTCTATCACTCCTGGTGGTTGACTGTGGTATAGGTGATAGGAGCCTGACTCATAAAGGCTCAAAATGCCTTCAGTTTTGTAATGAAATGAAAAAAAATATAAACAATAAACATCAAATAATAATGTTATGCCAAAATTTGATTTTTATTTAATTTTTGTTTGAGGGTCCGGCCCCCAAGGTGACTGTCCAGTAAAATTCTGGCCCTCTGACAAATATAGTTGGTGACCCCTGGTCTAGATTCTCCCAAAGCATAAAAAATCTCCACTCCTGATCTCACCAGAAGTTAATATCCACTCAGGTTAGCAGCATGTACATACATATCATAGAAATAATATCACTTCATCAAAATGTTTTTAAGACAGCGTTTGATCCATATTCCAACATTGTTGCGTCTTTAGAAAATCAGAAGCTAAATCACAACCCAATGCAACAAATGTATGAACATCTTTAGTTGTAGCCTTTATGCTAGATTTTGCAAATAGTTATATGTTCAAAATGTTTCAAGATAATTAACACCTCATAGCTAAGCAAAATAGTCTAAAGATCTACCTTTACAAAGTAGATCATGTACACTTACCAGAAAGTGTGTTAAAGCACATCTTTAATGGGTCCTTTTCTATTCACTGTGCTCTAAATATCCTTGCAGTGTGTTTAAAATGCAAATGTACTGTACATTCTCATTGCCAACTGCTGATAAAGGGCTTAACATGGTGGCAATGAAAAGAAAATGCTGTAACACTTTCCTGACATTCTGAGGAGCTTTTTAAACCTGCTTTTCAAGTGCCAGATGGGGAAAACACTTAAACATGTCATAAAAGATACCACACTTTAATGTGTGATTTCAGCCTTTAAATAGCAACAGCATCTGCGTCAAATCATTGGTTTCCTCAAGCATCTGTCCTCAGGTGATGCTAAATTTAAAACTGCTTGTGCCTTTTGTCTCCCTGCTGCAGGACTGGCAGTAGGACTGGGGATCGGTGCCATTGCAGAAGTTGCAAAACAATCACTGGGAGGCAAACAAAAAGCAGGTAAAAATATTCTTTTCTTAGTTCTCCTCTCTGGTTCTTCCTTTGTATCCTGTGAAGCAGCCTTTGGTCCAGCACACTTCCAGCAGACAGATGGACAACTTGTCAGCCCTGAGAAGTTTCTAATCTGTCAGCACCCGCTAGGCACTGGATGGACTTAAAATCCAACTTACTAATAAGAATTTAGAAAGGCTTTAATATGTGTTAAATGAACAGTGTTTAATGATGTACCACTGCCCCAGTTTTTATGCTCTGCTACCTACAATTGGCCCAGTTTAGGGCTCAGTTATTTACATGCAGCACTTGGAAAGTAATTGCTAAGATAAATTACTTATGTCATGGCGTTATACTTCTAATATGTTGCTCCTAATATCACTGCTAATACTGCTTTGTATGTATGTGTATGTGTGTGTGTGTGGTGTGTTTTATAGACATGGGTGCCCTGCTAGACTCTGCTTTCTTGTCAGAGGCTAATGCTGAGAGAATAGTCAACACACTGTGTAAGGTTCGTGGAGCTGCACTGAAGATAGGCCAGATGCTCAGCATACAAGGTACACACTGTATCAACACTTCCACTGCTGTTATTCAGATATCCTCACAGTCAGATGATTTCAAGGCAGTGGAAAATACTTTTCTGGATTTTTTTTTCTTTTCAGACAACTCCTTTATCAATCCACAGCTGCAGAAGATCTTTGAAAGGGTCAGGCAGAGCGCCGACTTCATGCCCACATGGCAGATGGATGTAAGCATAAACTGTTCCTGACATTTTGTCATCTTGTACTATATAGTGTTAGTTTTTTTTAGTGTCTGTTTCTGATCTTGTAGAAAGTTCTGGAGGAGGAGTTAGGGCCGGGCTGGCGAGAGAAGCTCTCGGCCTTTGAGGACAAACCATTTGCTGCCGCTTCCATTGGCCAAGTACATTATGGGATGTTAAAAGATGGTAGAGAAATTGCCATGAAGATCCAGGTAGGATGTTATTCTCACACATTTAGGTCTGTCTCCCTACAACCTACGTTTCACTGTCTTGATTTAATGTCTGTAATTTCCACATTTGTTCCAGTACCCTGGAGTGGCAGAGAGCATTCACAGTGACATAAACAACCTAATGTCAGTACTGAAAATGAGCGTGGTCCTGCCTGAAGGTAACGGCTTCAAAGTATTATGTTGGAGTTTGTGTCAAAATTATTATACTTTACTGTGACTACCCCCGTTGTGTGTTATATTCAGCATTTTAACCACTACCCTCTTTACACCATGGGGGGTGCTATAGTTGCAGGTCAGATCTGTCTGTCTAACTGATGGTTGTTGCTGAATGAAAGGATTCAAGCCAAAAAGATCAAATTATGTTTTGTAGTTAATGCTCATCTACTGGTATTTGGTTGTCAGTCAAATGATCTTTTGAGGGTTTCCCACACAGAATGCACAAGCATGCTGAAGGTAAAGAACAATTTTAAGCACAGACGACCTCTCTCAAAGATAGGCACACTGTGTTTAAAACTACTGTCATCTAAATATACCTCTTGTTTGTGTGAACACACTGGACTTTATGCATTTCAATCCTTTATTTTGATATCTGACAGTGAGACAGGAAAAGACATGGCAGGGAAGCTGTGGTGATGTTTGGCTCCTAAACCTTTTGGCCACCAGTGTACCCAATTACCTTCAGTGCATGACCCGATTTTCTTTGTTTTATCCTCATTACAGACCAACATGTATGATATGAATTAGTGCTGCTGTTTTTGAAGATGACATGGTCCATATGTTTTCTTTACTTTTCCCAGCTGAGTATTGCACTATTTTATTTTTCCACAGGTCTTTTTGCAGACAACAGCTTAGAGGTTCTTCAAAGGGAGCTGGAATGGGAGTGTGACTATAAGAGGGAGGCAGAGTGTGCCAAGAAGTTCAGGTAGGTTTATGCCACTTTCTGAGCCAAACACTTCCTCCACTGAGGTTCAGTGGTTTGCCACTACACTGTTTAACTGCATAAAATAAAAACCACGTCAAGTCACCTTTTAAATTACAGTAGGGTTACTCTGTAATTAGGTAGTGGTTTCAGTGAACAGCTGCTGCTACATGCGTCATATATTACACACTTATTACAGCGTCGGCCTTTTCTGACCCCTGATACCTTAAAATTCTATAAATATATATATATTCATTCTATATTTCCTTTACATTAAATTCCTATCTACTACTTTGATATGTTAATGTATGTTTTAAGTTCTGCTCTGTCTGGGCAGAGCTTCTGAACTATTTTTAGTGTTTTTAATTGATTTGTATTCATTAGAATAATTTGGAAATGTAAAGTATACCACTGCAGGAGCCAGCTTATGTGTCACAGTAAGATTATTCTAGACAAAAAATGCATTCAGCAGATGCAGTGTAGCATTTCTAGGTATTATATTTAGTTTGCCCTCACATAAATGACCACGGTACATGTAGTCATGGTGTCTAGTTGCTTTTAACTGCCTTTTTGTTGTACATGTTTTGTTGCTGATTTTACATATTTTCAATTGTGCAGATCTACGAGTAGTAAAGTTGTTGTTGTTGATTTTCTTGTACAATTTGTGTTTGTCCTCCAGGTCACTGCTGGAGGGAGATGAGTATTTCCAAGTCCCTGAGGTGATAGATGAGCTGTCAGCACGCAGAGTGCTGGCCATGGAGCTGGTGCAGGGAGTCCCTTTGGACCGCTGTGTAGACCTGGACCAGGAGACGAGGAACCAGGTATGGTTTGATTTAACAGGCACATGGATCCCATCTGTCATGAATTTTTATTTATTGACGTGTGAGTGGAGACAGAGTAAGAGGAATCAGTGAACCCTCTAGCTACTTGTGTTTGAACTCTGCAGGAATATGTCAGAATGTTCTTGATGAGGTGATGTTATTGTAGTGGGGATGTTCAACTGGGTTTTCCCTTCACTAAAGCTACAGCACATCAGGAAACCACGGAGAAAGGAATAACTACTGATGTGCAAAGTGAAGTAAAGGTCAGCAGCTTTTACAGAATGGTTATGGTAGAAATTATACACAATACAGTATCTGGCAGAAAGATTTCCAGTTAGAGGTCCATGATGGTATGGAAGTATAATTGTGTGAAGCCATTAGAGATGAAACCCTCTGACAAGTATAAGGGCCATATCAGAAAGCTCTGCTCCCATACTGGGTTTGTGTTAAGGGCTGTTTTTTTCTTTGTTTCATCTCTCCTCCACTATTTCTTAAAATTAATATGGGTTTGGGGTTGTATTCACCTCCTGTTTGTAACCAGAAGCACAACTGAAGAAACTGTAATTGTACCTTGTCACACTCTATATGCCATAGTGTGACAAGTGCATGACTGATGCATATAACATTCAGAAAAACAGGTTTATTTGCCAGTAAATTATTCAGCAGGCGCTAAATACAGTGTGAAATTGATGCTGTGTCACTGTGGAAATATGTGTTAAGATTTGCCCTTCTAACGTACAGTAATGCAAGATCTTTAGACATGGTGTGAGTGTGGCAGTGTAGTGGAACATACTACCATGAGACAGTCACACTGAATAGAATAACGTGTGAAATAGGATATATGCTGAGACATAGTTCCAGAGGTGAATAGCATGGAAATGTAACATGGATAAATAACAACACTGCAGTAAACACAAGTCTCTTCTCTCCACTTTAGATCTGTTTCAACATCCTCCAGCTGTGTCTCAGGGAGCTCTTTGAGTTCAGGTTCATGCAGACAGATCCAAACTGGGCCAACTTCTTTTACAACTCAGACACCAACAAGGTGGGGGAAATCCGATTTTGTAAAGGAATTGTCTTAACACAGAAAGATGTTACATGTTCATTACATGCAACAGATTCATAACACTCTGATCATGTCTTTTAGGTTATTTTGTTGGACTTTGGAGCGTGCCGAGGCTACCCAGAATCATTCACAGATGACTATATACAGGTATGACGAGTCTAAAATTAGCAAATGTCCACCAGTCAACCTCACAACATGATTTATGCAACAAGGTTTTTGTCAATAATTAAACATCGGCATCTTTGGCTGAATTCTGCAACACTAGTGGAAAAATTCTCACACCATCACCTGCGTGTACATGTGTGTGTTCAGGTGGTTCATGCAGCTTCCGTGGGAGATCGAGCCACTGTTCTTTCCAAATCAAAGGACTTGAAATTCCTCACAGGCTTTGAGACCAAGGTAGGGTATTTTAGTCACTGCTGCTGTACTCATTTATTTTTGATGTGGTTTGTCCTCCCCGTCCTTTCTGTCTTCTGCATTTATTTGTGTTGCTTGTACTTGATGCTGTTTCTCTCCATATTATGACCCATGAGAGAGAGAGTTTGGAGTCACTTAGAAATGTCCTTATTTTTGAAAGAAAAGCATTTTTTTCAATGAAGATAACATTAAATGAATGAAAATCCAGTCTAGACATTGTTAATGTGGTAAATGACTATTCTAACTGGAAACAGCTGATTTTTAATGGAATATCTCCATAGGGGTACAGAGGAACATTTCCAGCAACCATCACTCCTGTGTTCTAATGCTACATTGTGTTAGCTAATGGTGTTGAAAGGCTAATTGATGATTAGAAAACCCTTGTGCAGTTGTTAGCACATGGATGAAAGTGTCATATTTCATAGAAAACACGAAATTGTCTGGGTGACCCCAAACTTTTGAAAGGTAGTGTATGTATATACGTGTGTGTGTGTGTGTGTGTTTGCTAAAGAACACACATACGGTTCAGTCACTTCAACACTTCAGTCCTGTTTATTTTCATGAATAGATTTCTGTAAAATCAAAGCGACAACAGAATTCAGGTGGAGGAGCTTTGATTATAATTTCAAATAAATTTGGTTTAGTTTCAAATGGAAAAGAGTTATATTTTTATGAGTGCTGTTGTGGTTGGTTCAATTTTGACCAAGCAAGGCAAAATGCACTTTACAAATGTCTGTGTTTTCTACATATGAAATCCTTTAATCATTATTAAAGGAGATGTGACTTAGAATCAAGGAAAATACACAGATGTTGGGGCTGGAATCACATCTATTCCTGGGAAACAAACAAAACACAACTTATTACACAAATTCAATGTGCGATATGTAGAGAGTCTCTGCTACTGTTCTGTGGCTCTTCCACTACTGTTTCTTTGTGTGTCTGTGGCCACAAGCTGCTCCACTCTGATCTGACAAAATATAGAAACAGACACACAGAATCTAACAGACACAAGTTTAGACACAAGGAGAGGCAGGCCAAGTGAAGGTGACATGGCTTTAGTTGACAACAACTTCTTATTTTGTTGGTGGCTGCCATGTACTCAACCTTTCTGGCTGTAAATGAAAGTGAATGGAGGAGGGAGGTGTAGCTGACCTCCCCATTTGTCGTACTCTGACATGTTCATATTCTAATGATCTCCAGTGTGCACATTTCCTCAGGCTGCCTCAAAGTATACACACTCAGAAATGCAACTTAAGTCCTTTTGTATCGTTTAGGCCTTCAGTACATTTTTGTACTTTCATGCTCTTTGCTTTGATGTTGAGATCTTCGTTCAGCTGTTGATGTGCATAGAAAGTTCTTCACTGAGATACTCACTGTAACGCCGCTCCCTGCTCTCTACCAGGCCTTCCAGGACGCCCACGTGGAGGCGGTGATGATCCTCGGTGAAGCCTTTGCATCCGCCGAGCCCTTCGACTTCGGCACCCAGAGCACCACCCAGCGCATCCAGAGCCTCATCCCCGTCATGCTGCGCCACCGCCTCACCCCTCCACCCGAGGAGTCGTACTCCCTCCATCGCAAGATGGCCGGCTCCTTCCTCATCTGCTCCAAGCTGAAAGCCCGTATACCCTGCAAGGACATGTTCCTGGATGTGTACAATGCCTACAACCAGAGGAGGCAGGCCCAGCAGGTGGCGCAGGCAAGTGCTTAGACACTCAAGGACTAAATTTGCCAAGAACATTTCCAGAGTTGGCACCTGACTACAAGGACAGAAACATTTAGTCTTGAATCCGGAGGTGGAGACGCTGCATCGGACTTGCTTAAGGCACTACACTACGTCTGTAGGTAACTGACTGCTGCCAATGTGTTCTAATGAGGACCAGGAGTGTTTGTGACTTTTTCAGCTTGACATCGTTGTGGGGGATTGGTTTTGAGGTGTTTCTCAGTGTCTCACTGAGGTCATGTATAGACAAAAGTCATGAATTATAACAATATTAAACTGAATTTGTATGAAAACGAAGTCAGAAATATATGGTGAAGCCCAGTAGGCTCATTACTGATTAAATATTAACGTTTGATTCCTGCTGTCACAGCAAACACACAATACAAGGCTACAGTTTTTCAAAAGGCAAGGTGTATATTTTCAGTGTGCTGCCATGGCTAAAATTATTTCATCCCCTCTTCTAGCAAGAGTAAGGTTCACCATATTTCTAAAAGAATGAGTATCTTGTGACTTCAGGGCAGATAATAAGCCCTGCGTTGAATAGCTGATGCTGCCAAGTGCTCTCCTTTGTTACAAGAACTTTGTGTGTCGCCTGATGAGTTGGTGAGTAAAGCTTTCACCTAAATGCGATGGCTGCCTGACTAGACGAGCAATTATCAGAGGAATTAGAGAAGACAGTCTAATGGAACCCTGGTGAGTCATGGCCTTGCATTATAAAGTGTACTTGACATAAAACTCCACAATGTGAAAACTGTCAGTCATTTTTAACACTTCTTCATTACAGAGATGTGTACTGTATCCTAATGACAGAGTGCTGTGCATGTTCTTTTTCATGAAATAAAATGTGAGAAAGATTTATGTGTCTATGTGAATCACAAATTGAGTTTCACTGGCAGATATCAAGAGGCTACAAGCCAAGGATTTCTTCCACTCTGTATTGATCTTTCCGTTTCAGTTTTAGACCTGTTCAGGAAATGTCACTGACTGGAGGCCATGTTTGACCTCACTGTTTTCCTACAGTGTTCTTGTATTGACAGTCGAGTATAATGATAGCAGATGGGCTGAAATAATGCAATACTGGAGCTAATGGTGGCATTAATGGGTCTGTGTTTTCAGGGACCGTTTTTGTTTCAAGGCAGTGATGTCTATTTTGTCTCCAATCAAGCCATTAGGGCACTTCAGACCTGTCTGCAAGCGTCTCACAAGATGATGGGAGCTGAGGTGTGAGGCTTTCACTGCTGCTATAAAAACCTGATGGCGAAGGATACGCCCTTTTTACTGTCTCTCTCCATTAGTAGCCCTCTTGCTGTTAGTGGATCCCTCCATTGAGCTCTGTTACATCCTGTACAGTCCAGCTGCTCAGCTGTTCCTACAGCGAGGTTGACTCTTGATACACTACATCAAAATCACGGTTTATTTTTCTGAGTTTTGGGAATCAGCCACAGTTAATGACTGCAGCACATGTTGAGAGAAGAAAAAGCACATTCTTCTCCTGTAGTTTCACGCAACGGAAAGTTGGAGGGTTTCTCTCCCTCTCTGCGTGTAAGAAGCAGCTGGCTTTGGTTTGTTGGAGAAGAATTGACTCCTTTTGGTTCCACTCTGAGACTCTCAAACTGGACTGGCGTGGGTTGATTTCTACCAA
>NW_026559362.1:0-32759 GCF_022539595.1 Amphiprion ocellaris | reverse complement strand
TGGCAGCAAAGCCAACAAGCATTGTCTTCAGAAATATGGAGCTCTTCCTGTACTGATTGATTTTTCTGTTTTTTAGCATTTGGTAATGTTCAGTTTCTCATCTACAAAATCCCCTTTTAACTTTCCATCAACTTCCCAGCAGAGGTCTGTTTGGTATGAAACTTCATCGGTGTGTGGGTGTTGTTGCATAACATGTCTGTGATTGCTTTGGATTGAATGCGAGAAGCGAGCAGAGAGTCAGATGGGAGCCGCGCCTTCAATGGGACTTAATCAGCACAGGAAAGTCTTTGTGTAGCTGCGATCGTCTGAAAGTGTTACTCTCAATTCTGTATTTCTTTATAGCTCCAGAAGGTAAAAGGGAGCCTAAATCAGTCACTGCAGTCTATAGAGCTCAGTGGGCCAGAGGGATTAGACAATAGGAAGCACAGCGAGGGGAACAAAAAGAGATGAGGGGGAGGAAAGCCTACCATCTGGAGGAAGAAGCAAACACTCAACTGTTTGTTCATGAAATGATGGACATGTTTTGGAAAGCCTGCAGGAGAGGAATGGCTTCATTCATCTTTCCACCTTCTCTTTGTGCACCAAAGAAAAGACTTAGAGTGGGGAGTCAAAATCACCCATTTAAAGTGAACTTTGGTCATGTTTCATTCAGAGCTTCTTTAGTTTTATTATCCCCTTGATTCCTGGTGTCTCATTTTATGTAGTCCAGGAATTTCTAGACCGATACCCATGTGTCCTAAGTGTGCAAGTTTAAAACTCACTTTTCGTTTTAACAGCGTGCCTGCAGACTTCTTCTCTGTATGGCTCTAACCCCGGGCCCTCTGAAGGCAGGCCCCAGGGGAAGCATAATCTCCCGGCCTTTTCATGCTCCCTGCATGGTGCCTGGAGGCGGAGGGGAGAGGAGGGTCCTGCAGACCATTTATCTGCCTCGGCACAAGAGCTGCAGCATTGTGCGGAGCAGGTGCTGTCACGGCACTCCTACCCTTTAAATAACGTGGAAAGGACACACTCGAGGGATGTCTGTGGCATTCTGCTGCTGCCGTCTTACTGTTGTTCTTGAACAGCCTTCAAAAACCCCCACGCTGCCAAGTGGTCTCATTTTCACACTGAACTGCTGCCCCGCTCTGCCTCTCTCTGGTTTGAAGGTATGCTGACATCAGCAGAAATACATCACACACAAAATATCTTATAAACTCATGCCACCCACCCTCACTGGACTTTTCTCCCACTGCTTTTAATACCCTCGTTTGTTTGACTTCGGGTCTTTCTTTGCACTTTGCTTGCTAAGGAAAGCTTAACCACCCTCTGTAAATGTTACTCGCATTGGTTTTTGGATTAAGTTCTCAACTGGTGCTAAACAATAATCACATCCCTGAAGCTGCTTTATTTGCTCCTCAGAGACCGACTCATTGTGCGACCCAAGAGGACTTGATTAATAACTGTCAGCTATGTAAACAAGACCCCTCACCCGTCTCCGTCATGCTGCAGGGCAACCAACAAGCACAGAGCTTCAAGTTCAAGCTCAGGTTTACAGCGTGTCCTCATTTTTAACCTTTGCAGAGAAAAGAGACTGTCATTGACCGATGACACCTGAAAGAGGAAACTGCTCTAGCGGGAGCGGAGGAGGGTGAACATTGATGGGGGGATGTGTTTAATGGAAAGTTCACTTCGGTGTCACGCTGTGATAAACACTGGGAGGATTCTGGGTGTTCCTTCTGCGTCAACAAACAGCAAGACGACCCCCACACAGGTCTAAAGAAACCGCTTCAAACTTCTGCTAATAAAATACAGGATATTATCAATTAGAAATACTCTGATTTGGCACAATAGAAAACTTAAGATAGAAGTGATATTATACAAAATGCTATATCTACATCCACATTTAACCCCATTAAACAATATTGTGTAAGCACTTTACACTACCAGTAGCTTAAATCACACCAATAGTATACTAATGTAGGCATTCTAAAGTGGCACAGGATAGTATTTTTCTTTATTCCTTTATTTTACTTGAGCTTATTCAAAGTATCAGTCTAATTTTGTCTGCCAAAAGTTGCCTTTGATACAAGAATGTGATAAAAGATTAAAAAGAAATGCGAAACTGTTCTGCCTGTTCCACTTGTACTATACCTCCTCAAATACGATGAGTTTCTGGCAGCTACGTACGACTAAATGTGCCCTGATTCTCCGTCTGATTTATATCATATTCATTCAATTCTGTGTCCTTTTTTTTTTTTTTATGAAAGAGACAAAATGCGAATAGTTTTTAATTTTGTAGACTTTAACGCTGCATTAATGAAGTTTTTCTGGCACTTGAGCACAAATGACAATAACCAACACATTCTATTTACTTAGTAAATAGTTGCTTTTTGCACATCTAGCAGACGGAGAGCAAGATTTGCATTTAATCTGTCGAGTTTCATCTTTAGGCTCTGTTTTGGCCTTTGATTTCAGGTAAATACACAGCTTTTTAGGTGCTAAATGCTGTCACTAACAAAGCTGCCAAACCAAAGCAAAGTGCTGAGAGATGCTTAAATACTAAAGCTGAGGCAAACTACAAAATAATGCAATATTTCTCTTCAACTTAATCACTGTGAATGGCTCCTTTCACATTACATCCAACCATTTGACTTACTATTAATATAAAAATATTGATTAGTGCAGCTTTAACTTGTTTTTTGCACACATAAACACAACATATAGGTAATGAGTTCAGTTTGAAGTTTGACGACACTCATACTATGAGTCTGCAGTTCATTTTACCTTCCCTCTTTCTCAGGAAAAATGAGTAAATAAATAGATTTTTATTTTGGCAGGTCAAGCATATCCACGCTGGCATACTTGCAAGAGCTCTGTCTGCTGAAACGCTGATCAAATTTTGTCTGTGTCTGCTGCATCCCACAGTCTAACCGCTATCCAAGATGTCTGCCTGGACTACGTTCAGGTGTCAATGCTCATCCAGCAGGAATTCCCACAGTCAGCAGCACCACCAAAGTCCTTCATGGTGCCCCCCTGCTGTGGTAGTGTGTGATGAAGAACCTTTAAATATCATTTCTAGCGGCAAAAAAAAAAAAAAAATGGTTTTCATGTGACAGTTCAGAGGTGCCAGTGAAAGTCATTTTTACCCTCTGTGCATGACAAAGGCCTGATCCAGGAGCTGTGGTCTTGCTGTTGCGTTTTTGCACCGTTTATTGGACACAGGCTGCAGTCGTCCTCCAACCACTGTCAATTAAAGTGCAATTAGTCACACCGAAGCCTGCATTTGAAACAGCCTCATTCCAGAGTCCGAGCGTCTCCACGGCAACCAGCAGAGTTTTGTGTGTGTCCACGTCCGTCCGACTGCTGGCCGTCATGAACTAACTCCGTCCCTTCACGGCGGCCCCCACTGTAACCTAAACACAACTCGCTGATTGATTGTTTGAAATCATGCTGCAATTATTGAGCTGCAGCTGCAGAAGGAGAGCTGCAGCAGAATGCAGAGTATAATGTTGTCTTACGGCACAGTCTGCCTCGTGCCAATAGGATATAAGCTTGAGTGCTCTGTGACTTTTTTCCTTTTTTTTCAGGCTGCTGAAAATCTTTTCGAGATTTTCTCTCTTCTCTTTTTTTTTTCCCTCGGCAAGACATCATCATCTGGAAACACTTATTCTGTGATTTATGAAGGCCCCCTATTGGATTTCTTCCCAACACAAAGGAGCAGACAGCAGAAGAAACCTAGAGAACTCAAACCATTACACAACAATTGATCTGCCCAAACTGCAGCCTCAGGTTTTTTATCGGGAGCGAATGTTTGAATGTGAACCATAACATAAGGAAATACATGAAATATAAACTAAAAGGAATACAGATTTTTTTTCATCGGCAGATAAAAACACATGTAACTGAGGTTAGAAAACTGTGTTGCACTTAATAACTTAGTTCCATTCAGTGTGCTTTTACCTCACGTCTTCCAAGCCAACTCCTGCACACTAATACTGCATTCTACCACTGACCCACTTTACTGTAAAAATGCCTTAAAGATACAATGTCTGGCTTCAATTACCCCACCCAGATTTGGCATACAACATCACAGGCCTCTATAAAATTATCATGGCGGTTGTAGATGTGGCGTAATACACACTCCCTTGCGTTACATGATATGTTCTCTTTGATGTTGGAAATTGGATTTGACTCAACTTTTCTCATCTGTGCAAATTTGAAGGGTACTTTTAGCCCTTTAGGTCACTGTCATTCACTGTCACAGCAGCACAGAGGGGGGATCTGCAGAGAACGCTGAACTTACTGTTGCTCTTTTTTTTAGGTCGGAAGTGTCAAAGCTACAACTTCCAAGCAGCACCAGGGCTGAGCAGCAGCTGAGTGTTAGCGGCCGGCTGAACCAGAGATGCTGCCTGGACGCCCAACATGACCGCTGTTCCCCGACAGGGCGTGCCGTTACGACTCCGGACAAGAGTAAGACCTTTTTTAAATGCAGAATGTAGTGCTAATGTTAGCCACTCTATATGCTTTTCAGGTATTACCTTAAATGCAAGTCCCGGAGGCAATTTTTAAAAAAGTAAATACCAGGTGGCCACTCAAAAGGGCATGTACCCTGATTTTAAAGGTATTTCCACAGTAACCAAAGACTCTTCTAACCATATGGACCACAAACAGGTGTTGGAATAGACTGATCATCAGCCTGACTGATTTTTGGGGCCGATATTTGGCATTTTCCCAATTATCTGTATTGTTATTCTCATTTGATCTTGATTATCCATAAATTGGATGGACTATGTTGGGTCTGAGGTGGCTGTCTCTCTATGTCTGCAGTCATTCTGTGGTCTCAGAAATGCCTCTCTAGCAGAAGCTGAAAAAACGTAAAAAGAAACGCAAGCCATCACCACAAACAAGAAATTTACTGCTTTCCCAGTGGCTAAGGCTACGCTACGGATAGCAGCTAAGTTAGAAACAAACATAGATTACTACTGAGTCTGGCTAATACAAATGATAAAGCAGAGAAAGATTTTTAAAAAAAACAAACAAACAGAAGAACAACGGATGGAAATGCAGGAGACTAATTGTTCAATCTCAAATCGATCGATCGATTTGTAAACAGCAGAGAACACCTTATCATCCTGTGATATTCTGATATCATCACTCCTATTTCTAGGAATTTCCTTGAAAATGAAGATGCCTAGTTTTGAATAACAGATTCCTTGCTATCATTTTTAATGTACATCTGGTCAGAAATATCAGTTTTCAGTCTTTCCTGATGACCAGTAATCTGCGTCAATATCGGCCCTGAAAAACCCATATCAGTCGATTCCTAGTCTGGTGCATGAAAAGCAAAAAATCCTGTGTCTCAGATAAAATGTTTCTCACAATCAATTGAAGGCAGCACTGCTAGAGGCTGGCTATGAATTGCACAACATTCATCCCATTTGTTTTATTGTTTTTTAAAACTATATAGAAAATACATATTTACACTACCATTCAAAAGTTTGAGGTCACCCAGACAATTTCATGTTTTCTGTGAAAACTCACACTTTTATTCATGTGCTAACATAATTGCACAAGGGTTTTCTAATCATCAATGATCCTTTCAACACCATTAGCTAACACAATGTAGCATTAGAACACAGGAGTGATGGTTGCTGGAAATGTTCCTCTGTACCTCTATGGAGATATTCCATTAAAAATCAGCCGATTCCAGCTAGAATAGTCATTTATCACATTAAGAATCTCTAGACTGTATTTTTGATTCATGTAACATTATCTTCATGGAAAAAAATGCTTTTCTTTAAAAAATAAGGACATTTCTCTGAGTATTCAACTGGATAAACTGTTTATGCATCAAGCCTCAATTACTTTTTACATCTGGCAATATCTGTCACATCTGTGACACTATTAGAGTAATTGTGATGATGGTGTGTGATGGTGTCTAGTGGAGGAGCAGCTGTTTCGGTCAGTGGAAGGTCAGGCAGCCTCGGATGAAGAGGAGGACAAGTGGACCAGTGATCAACAAAGACGAGTAGATGAGGTGAAGAGGATCCTGACCAGACTGTCCTGCTGTGGGGAAAGGTACAGAGCATCCATAGAGGGTTGTTCCATCTAAAATCATCAGGGTGTTCCAGCTTGACCATTTCTGATTTGTTTGAAGCTTTTTTTTAATCATTATGGATATTTACAGGGATATCTTGAAACTTAGACTGATATATCAAGGACTTTCTGAGATAATTTGAAAAAAAAAAAGCTTTCATCATCTTTTTTCACACATTAAAATTTGAAGCTGGACACTATCTCGGGAACTAATAAAGGTAAAGCAGAGAGGTGTTTATACAGAAATGAAAATACATTGCTACAAAACATTATTCAGCCATTAAACAATTTCCTATAACCACTTATTCTTTCAAGGTTCATGAGGGTTCATGATCCATAAAAACTATCTAATGTCAAACACAGGGCTAAAACATATCTAAAATAAAGTATCAAATGTGTCTTCATGCAAAAGGCTCAGGGATTAAGAACAAAATCTAAGCAATGTTGTGAAGGCCTGATCCAAGACACACTTGGAAACATGTTCAACTAATTACTTTAGCACTAAACAGTAGATTTGCAGCTATAGTTGTTTCTACTAGTGTGTGAAATGTTGCCATGTCGCTACAGAATTTAAATATGGACACCAAAAACTAATGCTTATTGTTGCTCAAAACCAACATGCCATGAAACACATCATTCCCCCAACATTCTTGACAGCTACTGTAGCTCCCAGCTTCATTAACTTCTAGTTTTCTGCTATGTGTTCCTAACCAGATGTGATGACAAGGCATTCAAGAAGCTGATGTCTAACTTCGGGAGCTCGAGAAGCGAAGAAAGCTGCAGCGCCGTGGTGGAGCTCTTGGAAAGGGTGACCAGGTTGCATAAGCAGCTGGAGCTGAAAGAAAGCCAGGCAGAGATAGACATGGACCAGGTACGAACCACCTCTGACCACCATCACACCAGAATGAACTCCTGCTGTGTCCTCGGACCCTGCTCTGTTGGATCCGTTTATATGAAAACGATCTCTCTGGCCAAAGTTCTGCCTTGCTCTCCATCTTAAGTCATTTTGTGGCTTTGTGCACAGTGTTAAACTAGATTAGAGAGGACTGGTTAAGGTTGTTATGAAAGTGGAGGGCTTCAAAGGCAGAAACCACAGCTAATGGTATGATCGTGCAGCTTCCACCTAACCGAACCACCAGCAGCGGCTACAGAGCCTCCCTGTGTGTGCATGCGTGGGTGTGTTTGCAGCTGTTTCTCACTGGAGCCGACCACAGAAACACTCCAACCCACTTGTCACCGCATGACACTCAGATGTATCATGAATTAAAGCTCTCTCGTTACACTCGAGTAGTATTTTCACAACACAGGAAGACGGGCAGGAGGGGAACCGTGACGTAGTGCGTTCCCAGAACATCTCAGCACTCAGAGAGGAAAAGTTAAAACTAAACAAAGTCCTGACTGTGAGGCTTTGTTTATGAGCAGGATGTGTGGGGTGAGACCTTTGTCCTTCAATGCGCTATGACGTAAAGGTGAGCTGCAGGGACTTTCAACATTTTGGAAGGAAAAACCACAAAATGTGGACTTAAACTCGATACAACCCATAACATATGACTCACATTTACACTAGGTATATTTATTTTGTGCTAAGATGTTTAGCAGGCCTACAGGGTGTCATTTTTACATCTGCAAAAGTGACATATCCCACTGCTCTTGGAATCCTGTCAAATTATGTACAGTCCAAGAACATATCTTGACAAGCTCTTTTGCGAACAAGTATAATGTGTATATCCAAAGTCATTAAGTGCCACTGAGCTCCAATGTTGTCCAAAAAAATCTCTTCTGTGAGTCTCACAGTTGTACTGGATAACATGTTCATTAACTGACCTCCATCTGCACCATCCTGTTGTTGGAAATACTAAAATGTGTATCAATCTGCAGCTAAAATTAGTCCCTTTTGATTGTGCCTTTTCCTCCTGTTTGGGCAACGTTTGAAGAAAACTGCAGTGCCAAAGTTTCTGTAAAACTAGTCCGAAACCTCCACTGGTTAATGCAAGTCCAACCCTTTCCAGTCACTCTGGTTATACATGTCTTCTAAAAATTTCCCCAAATTCATTACAAAATACTAGTATCCTTAATATATATATATATATATATATATATATATGGTGATGTTTTATTTATTTATTTATTTTGTCTGCATTTGTTCTCATTGTTTAACTCCACAAAAGAGGTGTCAACATTGTATGAGATTGATGCATATTTTAGTCTTGCAGCCAAATATTTTTTTTGTTTTGGTGATGTTTTAAACAACTGCATGTTCCTCTAAGACAGACCACATGCCATGAATCAGGACTGTATTTAGGACTGCTGTATCTTCCAGATGAAGGACTCCCTGATGCAGGAGCTGCAGCAGAAGGCTGAGGAGACGGAGCTGCTTCAGATGGAGCTGCAGATGCTGGAGACAGAGAGGGTTCGTCTGTCGCTGGTGGAGGAGAAGCTTGTGGACATCCTGCAGCTCCTCCAGCAGCTCAGAGACCTGGTCAGTCACAGTTTCAGGATATCTATGTTGACTTTACTTCTGGTAGATTCTGTGAACTGAAGCGCCTACAGGAGGATTCTGTAGATGTGCATTTTAAGGCTCCCACATACTGTTATGATTTGTGGCGTAGTGACAAATCTTGTCAACAGCAGTTGGTCCATCATGTGAACTAAAATTCAAGGTAATGACAGTCATTTGTAGGTGAGAGAAGTCCACCCATGCTTTCGAGGAATGATTTTTTGAGGGGGACATCAGATGGGAAAGCTGAATTTTCTGTTTGGATTCTCAGTCAGTAAGATCACGGTCATCTTTAGGGCTTCAGTAAAAAGCTGCTGGACTTGGAACCTTTTTGGTCCTTAAAGACATTTCAATTCTGGAACTTAAGGAGCATCTGGGATAAGATAAGACAAGACAAGATAAAATAAGATAGAAATTGACTTGCTTTTTACTGCAACTCTTAGAATTAATTAGTGTTGTTCCAGGACGAACTTCCGTATAGACATTAACTTTGTGATGCTTTTAGATTAAAACTTAGTTTGACCTGTTGAATCCACAAATACGGCTTACCTGCCAAGTAAGACGTCACAAAGTTTCCCTTCTTTTGTGATCTAATCCAAACAATGTGACAACCAGCAAGTGAAAGGTTTTGAAGTCACAAGAGTCGTTTTTAAAAAAACTTTCTCTCTCGTTTCAGAACGTCTCTCGGAGGTCTCTCGGGAAAATCCTGCTCAGCACGTTGGAGTCTTGCAGCGACCCGCAACACGGTTAGTCGAGCTGGTGACGCCCAATAAAATCAATACAAGCCCTGTGAAATGCAACGATGAGAATTTACAGTTAGACGGGGCAGGGGCTTTGATGAAGTTCTCATCGGGTCATCGGGAAGTTGACTCCCACTGAGGCCACATCTGCTCTGTTTTTTACGCAGGCAAAGCTCACATCCTGGAGGTGCTCAACGCTCTCTACCATGAACTGGCTGCTTGTGAGATTCTGTCCACTGGGGGACCTTTGGAGAGGACACCAAGTCAGCAGTCTCTCAACGCCCTCATCATCTCCTGCTAGACAAGACTGCCTCCTGGTGGGCGCAGAACATCTTCCTCAAGGACACTGAAAACAGAACAGTGGTCAAAAATAAAGCTCATTGATGTGTATATTGTATTATACTGTAGCTTATATACTCCTTATATCTCATATAAAGGGATGGTAGAATAGAATTATTGTAGCAAAGAGCTTCATTAGATATAAATGAAATTCTTGTTTATACATGTTTTTTTCCCCCCGAGAGCTTTTATTGCACATACCTTTTTCATGATCCAGTGGGGAATGTTTTTATTATTAATTGTTCTACAGCAGACTTATTAATGTGAAAATGTTGAAATAAGCTCAGATTTAAAGGCATGCAAAATGCTCTGGCAACAATATGGATTTAAAGGAAGCCACATATTAGTTCACAAGCCTCAAAATCAAATGAGTTGAATGGGAAATGTTTTTAAAAATGCAGACTACACGGCAACCCTGTGGCCAGTGTTTTAATTAAGGGGCTTTTATTTACATGTAATGTTGGGACCATGCATGGGACCATCACCCACCTTGTTTGTGTTTGACTTGAGGTGTCTCTGACAAATGCGTAACATGAACTGGACCAATAAAACATCATTGCAATTTTGTAAATACTGAATGTGAATTTCTTTTTGCTAACTATCTTAAGGGCATTCTACTTTTTTATCAAGATGATACACATCCCATAATCAATTAATGCTAAGCCAGTAAAGCTTTGATAGGCAGTATTTTTTGACATCAAAATTCCCACACTAACATTTCATTCTATTGTAATTCAAGTGGTGGAAATCCTTTGTCACATCTGGTGACTTTTACATTGACTCTCTGAAGCACATGCTCGAGGGTCGTATTTACACATTCTTACATTTGTTGGCTTTTTTAGATTTCTTTGATGGCTTTAATGGTGCATTGTTTTAACTCAGATCGGGCCTTGTTATAAATCACAGCACAGAATCTGTAGCAATCATTTTCTCACTGCCTCAGACAGTGGACTTATCTCTATACTAGACCTGCCAGATCTCAGTGCTGCATCTGACTATTATAATTCCTTTTAATCAGGATATCCCAATAAATCTGCTAAAGTTCTGATAGGAACCAGCAAGAGGGATCTTTTTCCTTCCGTATTGTATTAGCTTCTCTTCACTGGCTTACTGTAAATTACAGAACAGAATCCTCCTCAAAAGCTCCCTTGTATTTTAAAGACCTCATTGTGTCATACTATTCCAATAGAGCCCCTCACTTAAAACATTACTACAAGAAATACAAATAAAATTTAGCAATGTACGGAAATACAAAAATTCTGGCGAGAAGTGAAACAATTTATTCAAAATATTTTACAGATTCAAGTACCCTTAGTCCCACAGCTACTTCTATAGGTTTATATCCAGATAATTTAAAGATTAAAAAGAATCAACGAATATTTGTAGATTTAAGTATATTAATGGCAAAGAGAGTAATAGCCCTCACATGGAAAAACATCAGAAGACCAAGCGTGACCAAGTGGTTGTCTGAGCTATCTTCAACGCTCCCTTTAGAGAAAATTACCTATACAATAAAACACCAACAGCATCATTTTCAGCAGATATGGGATCCCTTCATTCACTATGTTTCAAGAACAGATCTGTCATGTGCGATGGAAGAACCCGGGGACATGTAAACAGTGGCCCTCTGCAGTAACCAATAATAATAACTCACTAACTTGATCCCCAACCAAGAATCGGAGTAATTTGGAGAGTGGGGGGGTGCAGGGATGACATGTTAGTTTAATACATGTAATTGTTTCCTTGTTATGTTATCTTTAT
Organism: Amphiprion ocellaris; assembly: GCF_022539595.1. Classification (NCBI taxonomy): domain Eukaryota; kingdom Metazoa; phylum Chordata; class Actinopteri; family Pomacentridae; genus Amphiprion; species Amphiprion ocellaris. The sequence goes on along the minus strand of NW_026559362.1, from coordinate 21,347 downwards.
GTTGTGAAAACAATAAAAACACTGTTGGCAAAAAAAATACTAATAGATTCCCACAAAGAACACAATTACAAATACAAGTAATGGTAATTTGACAGTCTCTATTTTCACATTTTGTGCAATGGGATACACTATATGACCTCAAGTGCATGCACAATGATCATTCTATCATGATCATGCTTGTATGATGTGCTTAAAACCATTCATTTATTTCTGATTTTACAGCTGCATGAATACAGCACGTTAATTTAGAAAATGTGGATAATTTGGATCTGATGGTGTTTTGTTCAGTCAGCAGAAATGTTCTTACTAGTGATTGCTTGCAATGCATTATCGTGCATTATTTAAGGTTAAATCAGACAAAACACAGACACAACAACTTTTAGTTATTTTAAAAGCTTGATTTTTAGCTGAAAGGTAACTATTGGGATGTATTTATGTAAAATCCAGTCTTTAATAAGCAGTTAATTGCAGCCATGATGACAGCTTGCATGCAATTTTTTAAATTTATTTTTTAAAAAATAATCAGCAAGTCTACTGTACATAAATAAGATAAGATAAGATAAAGTTCTTTATTTCTCCCCACTCCAGGGGAAATTTACATTGTTACAGCAGCTTTATTTACAATATATACAAGGGTGGCAAAATTTTTTAACAGAAAAAATAAAAATAAAAATAAAGTTTACATGTAGTACGCCGGTCTGTGTATTTATCTGGCAATTGGATATTCCGTTCTGAAACGGGTATTGAAAAACAAAAAACGAGTGGTTATTTGATTTTCGTTTTAAAATACAAAAATTAAAATTGAAACACAAGGCGTTTTTCCTTTCATGATCAAAAAGGGATGTACGAAATTTTAAAAATGCTTTGATTTTCATTTTATATTTAGAATAACAAAAAAAAATAAAATCAGTAAGAGACAGAAACGAAAAAGGTCCGTTTTTTCATTTTCTGAGACCGGAAGTGGTCATCAGCAAGTGTGGAGCCAAACGACAACAAGATTCTCAGAGGGCGGAGCCAGAGAGCAGTGATTGGTCAGACCATAGATAATATAGGAGACAGCGCGCTAGCGTATCTAGTCTATGTATATCTATGGTCGGCACGTCTGGTAGCATCTCTGGCTGCTGTTGATCTTGTTTTTGGAGTAAAACACGGTAAGAAGATAAACACTTCTAACCAGAAGCGTCGTTTTGTTGTACGTTAAGTCAGCGACTTGTGAAGAGTTGTGTTTTGTCGTGTTTGAGCAGTTGGTCCGGACGCGTTAGCTAGCGGGCTAATTAACACAGGTGGCTAACTTACAGCTGAACACCTGTGTTAGTTGCTGCCACAGCTGTCCGTCCTTAGTAGAATGACCTTCTCAACCTGTATTTCTCTGCTGTGTATTTTAGCTTTTAAAAAGGTTATTTTACTTTAAGGTTAACTGAAACCCATTCAGCTGCACTGAAGTTTAACATTCAGCTGGTTTGAATTAAACTGCGCTTAACTTAACATTGTGCAACATTACCTTTCTGAATCTCCATAATTTCATTAAATTCCTTCTCTCTTCCACTGCTCAAGTTCAATCCAGTATATAAAATGACATTAATGGTGAATAAACTAACAACCAGCCATTGTATTTATTTATTACTGCATGTATTTGTAGTAAAACATGAGTTGAAACATCCTACTTTTGGATCTAGAACTGCACAAGCCGTTCATTTTCAGTCACCTGATGAGTTAAACTCCCCTTTTTATGTGAGGTTGAAGCAGAAAGTCTGAGTTAACAAAGAAAGTTGTTTATAATTTGTGATACCTGTTATCTCTGACTGAGGCTTTAGTTTTGGTTGAGCTGATTTACACGTAGAAACTTTGTTCAGGAAAATTTCTCAGTAGCTCAGAGGACAGGCTGCTTTTTACACAACCTTGTAAGAGAATGTCTGTCATTGCTTTCAGCAGAATTTAGAAACACAACACTTCCTAAACAGATATTTTGAGGCTGTGAGGTTGAATGTTTGAGAGTATATCAGTGTGTTTCTTTGTGGTCTTTCTGTTTCTCGGTGGAAGCTGAATTAATGAGGATGATTCCTGCTCCTGTCATCTCTAAGCTCCTCACACATCTTTACCTGCACATGAGGAAAATCACTCCTGTAGAATGCAGGTATGTTTGTCATTATTATAAAAAGATGTTGCCTGCTGACCTGTCAGAAACCCATTATACAGAGTCAGCCAAAATAATGTTTACACACATCAGGAAAAGAAAAACTTGCATAAATATTTCAATGCCAAATTTATTCAGACATCACAAGATTAATAAAAGTTATCTTTGGCCTCTACAATTACAAGAGGTGCTCAAAGTGGTGGCCACTGGCTTCCAGACATTTCTGTTCTGTTGTAGACGTCACTTGTTGATGCTCCATTCATGAGGGTAGCGCCACCTGTTGGGAAAACATCGTACAACAGGACACAGAGTTGTCATGATTTGATCAAACTTAGAAAGAGGTATCTATATGTATAGAAGTACTTATACAAATGAAATATTTATAAAAGTTTTTCTTTTCCTGATGTGTCTACATTATTTTGGCTGACTCTGAACTTAATGAGAACAAAACTGTCATTTAATTGTTGCTTTGAAAGCTTCTTTAGTGAAAACCGGCTGGTGTTCTGCTTTGAAACAAACTGCTCCTGCTTCCTGATCAATGTGGACGTTATAATTGATGGTAACATTTACTGATCATATAATCAGCATGACAATATAACAGTAGAACATTCTGACCACGTGACTAATACTGTGTTGGTCCCTTTATGCTGCTAAAACTCCTCTGACCCAGTGGTTCATCAGAACCTCTGGGGATGTCCTGTGGATTCTGTGGATCCTGTGGGTTGCAGGGTGGGTCCTACCTAGACCAGGCTGATCCTGGACCATCCCACAGATGCTCAATCAGATCTGGATGTGGGGAGTGTGGAACCCAGGTGAACAGCTTAGCTCTGTCGTGTTACTCAGACCACTCCTGAGTAGTTTTAATTTGTCCTGCTGAGGGAGGCAGCTGGCATCAAGGACTACTGTTGCCATGGAGACTAGGGGGTTGTTTGTCCTGCAGTGTTTAGGTGATGGTACATGTCAAACATCCAAATGAACGTCAAGGTTTCCCAGCAGAACGTTGCATTAGAACAAGATGATGGATGTTGTTCTCTTCAGCTGTCAGTGGTCAGAATGTTGTGGCTGATCGGTGGATCTGTCTGCCTTTACTCTGACATCCAGAGTTATACAAAAGTGTAGTATGTGTGCAGTGCAGAAGAGATTTACTTTATTGTATGCAATTTTTTTGTTTTGTTTTTTAAGGGAGAGCATTTTTTTTTTTTTATCCACCTGAGGAAGACCTAATCTTTCCCTTCAAAGGATAGTTAATTTTTACTACGGCTTCCATAGTTGTCCCATCACAGAAAATCATATCCATATACAGATTTTTATTAATTCCAGGGCGGGTTCAGTAAAGATTATAATAATAACTACATCAGATAATTCTTGGTTGCAGTTGGAATTTTGCAGCCTGAGAGATGGTTGAGAAGGTTTGCAGTTCTTGTTTTAGCAAAATATGTTAAAATAGAAGATCTTTGTCATTGTACATGAAATTATCTGCAAACCAGCAAAGTGTATCAGTCTGAGGTATCTAAAAATAAATAAGTAAAGAAAAATGCTTCTAAAGCCAATAATAAAGAGAATATTTTGAGGGAATATTCTAAAAAGGAAAGAAAAGCTCCATTCTCACTCCTCTCAGGATAAACTGTCATTAAAATTGACTTTAAATTTAGCTTCAACACAAGATAAAAAACATTTACTTCCATTACTGATATTGTCAAGTTTTAATAAAGTTCATGCTACTTTTATAAAATGATGAAAGTGAATAAATAGTATTTCTGTGATCTGTGTTTGATTTCTGTCTTTTCTCCTGTCATCCAGATGTTCAGATGGAGATGATGCCACATCTGGTCCAGCTGATGGAAGGTCTTGAAGTTCTCTGACTGGCCTCGACTGAAGATGGTCTTCTCACTGGATTTAAGGTTCAGATGCTCAGTAACAAACTCCACCAATGTGCTAACAGGGAAGCTTTAGGTTTATTAAATGTTGCTATGAAGGTTTCGCTGTTTTTCTCTGTGAATGCAATGTGCTCCAACTGAAACTTGAATTAGAACTTAGAAGTAAATCCTTCCATCTGAAAGGATTTAGTTGCATTAATAACCTCATAACATTCTAATGTTTATTCCAGTCTTGGTTGAAAATAGAATCTCTGTATTGATTCAGGTAAAAACTGAACTTCACAGCATGTTGGAGCAAAACAACCAGATGAAAACTGTGATGGTGTTGGATTGTCAGACCGTAATGTTGCAGCTCAAAGCAGCTTTTCTATCTCAGTTCATTCTGACATTCAGCCATGAATCAACACAGCAGATGGTGATCCATGCTGTGGAAGTCTCACATCTCCTGATTTAATGGAGCTGCTTTGCACTTTTTACACTGTTTATTCACCAACACTTTATTTAATAAAAGTCCCATCTAGTTTTAATGAGGAATGTGATGTTTTAATTTCTCTGTGAATAACTGCAGTCTAATGCAACAGCTGGAGTTGTAACATCTGTCCTGATATTGATCATGAAGTATTGATCAGAATACTTATGGTTCACTGTCATCCCTGAAGTTTTACATTAAAATCTTTACTTGTGTTGTGAACTTTGGTAAGAAGCAGAAACGTTAGCGTTGCCATGGATACATGAGTGTTAAATTCTGTCCATGTTTCCATTTTGGGAAATGCAGTCCAGTTCCAGAATGTGGAGGAATTTAGTCTCAATCACAGACAAAAGTCGGGTTATTGTTGTTTATCAGCACAATACAAAAAGATTAATGTTAGAAATATTCCAGTTAAGACTCTAGAATATCATGATTTATGTAAATTTCCCTCAATAATATGAATGTTCAGGTTAAGATTGTGCAGTGATATTTATTATGTAAGTTTAGCTGGTTAAAGTTTATGACTCTGCACTAAAATATTATTTAAATTGACATCATTATTATAATATTTAGGGACAGACCCTACAGTATTGAGATTAAGAAATCAAATGTTCTATAAAATGTAAATACACTGAACTCATTTGGATATATTTAAGTGAGACGCTACAATATTATTTGACACAAATCTATCTAAATCAAATTTTTAATAATTTTCAGGCCAAAGATTTACTGGACTGATTTAAATATTAAAATCACTCCTTTCTAATCCTCTGCTGTACGTTCAAACCTGAGGCCTTAATTAGAAACACACAAGTATCTGTTTGAAGGAACTTCTGCAGAGTCCTGGTTCCAGAACATGATGATAGAATTATAGACAAACTTTAACAAAAGCTGCCTGAGAGTTTACAGGTTTTTATGTTGGATTTCTTCAGTAATTTAATGAGCGTTATCAGCAAAAATCAGGTGTTCATTTGATGAACTTCATTTCCTAAAACATCCAGAATTGGAGCTCATATCTTTGGCTGCTGTAAAGTTTCTGCTCCTTCAAAGTTCACAACACAATGAATGAATTCCTAAAACACTCTCAATGCTGGAGAGCGTTTGTGATGCTGAAGCAGTGATCAGTTTTTCTGTTTCTTCTCTGGAGATGCACAATGAGGGACGTCTGCAGAGACTGAGAAAGAGTCTCACCACATCCTGACATGAGGAAAAAGACTTTATTGAAGACTGCAATGAGAAAAACTATCAGACAGCAGACGGCTGCATTCAAGGTGAGCTCTGAACATTTGATCTGGAACAGGAATTCAATAACGGCAGCATGAGCTTCATTTCAGTCTGTAGCTGCTGAATTCATGGATGAATCATCTGGCACTAGAGAAGAAGACCATCAAACATCCACATCAGCTGATGGAGGTCCAAGAGTCTCACCAAACAAACAACCTACAGAGTGAAGACCTCGAATCTGATTGGACGGCCTCCTATTCAGCCACGTGTGAACAAATGCCTCTAAGTTGATTTGTTTTCTAAAATAAATCTAGTTTGAGTCCTAATCTATGCCTGTGTGTTTGCTTCTTTACACCGCTGTTAACAGTTTAGGCTGTTAGATTGTTCCAGATAAGACAAGTACAAGATACTTCAGAGCCGTTCTACCACGAGCCTGACAGGAAGAACTCCAACAGCTACTGAATGTTCCTGTGGTTCCCTCAAGGCTACAGGAGGAGCCCTACGAGGACGAGCCGGTCCACCTGATGGCGGCCAGTCGCTGCGGTTCAAAGCCAACACAGACTACATGGACTTCTACTGGACCACATGGAGGCCTTCAAACCGGACCAACAAGTTCACCGACTCCCCGACTCGTGGGTCTGAGGACGCCGCCGAGCCTCGGTCCAGCCGGCCTCCTGTCTGTGGGTGTTTGAGTGCATGAGAGGTTTGTGGATGCATGTGAACGTGTCTGTGTTGAAACAGCAGCTTTTCACTCAGTAACGCCGGGAAAAACCAAGAGCTCCTTTATTTGTGACTTCCACTAAAAAAACTGAAGAAAATAAGTTTGCCAGGGTTCTGACTGATAACAGATTATTAAATAATGAAAATAATCATTTAAATATTCCTTTAAACAATCCTTTTAGGTCTACATTTCCTTTACACTGACTTCTTGGTATATGTACAAGTATTTTGGGTGGAATATACCATTAAGCCCAATGTTCAAGGGTTTTTCTGGGAATATACCATTAAACCAACATTTTAGGTAAATGTTCCAGGATGTTGTGTAGAATATACCATCAGATAAACCTTTTAGGTCTACATTGGAAGATTTTAGAGTAGAATATTACTCCAAACCATCCTTTAGGTCTACATTTAAGGTGGAATACTCCTTTACACCAAGATTTTTTGGTCTAGGATTTTGGATGGAATACTCGGTTAAACCAACCTTTTAGGTCACCATTGAAAGATTTAAGGTGGAATATTCCTTTAAACCAACCTAAATTTCATGTTTTGGTCATTATCAAGTGAGAAACCTCAATCCAGACTCCTCATAATGACGTTTGAGATTTATGCTGCTGTTATTTGTTTAGTCCAGACTAAATGACAGAAATCCACAACTGTAATTTTATTTCAGGACTCAGTTATTAAATGTCAAAACAATCCATGTGACTCTAAAAACTCAACAGCTGTACAAACTCTAAGATTAAACTTTCCACAAGGATCCAAAATAAGTTGGACTTCTACATGAGAGCTTCAATTATTCTTCATCTATTTCCTGAAAAGTTTGGTCAATAAAAAAGACAAAAAACAATATTTTCAGTTGAACTAAAGACAGACTTTGTGATTTTTCTGCTCACATGTTGTGTTGTTGTAAACTTACTCTTTCAAATAAATATCCTCCTTACCCCCTGGAAACCAGCATTTGTCCTGTTTTTGTGTTGCTCCTCGGCGACCCTAGACAGCCGGGTCGTAATGTTTTTTGAGCAACACACCATACTATGACGTTTTTACAATGATGGTTCTACTATGGAACCAGTTTGACATGTTCAGGCGTTCTTTGTGTGAAAACTCAGAGATTTCAGGTATCAGAAGGTGGTTTTCAACTTTCTTTGTTAACTTTCTGCCTCAACTTTAAATTTCCTTCACTAAGCCAGCCCTCTGGACTTCCAGTAAGCTGTGTTCCTATTGGCTGTCCAGGTGGCTGCTTGGTGTTATCAGGAACACCTGAGCAGCTCAGTGTCTTCCTGCTTTATTTAGCTGCAGACAAACATTTCCTCTGCTTCTCTTCACCACTGAAGTGGGTTTGGCTGCTTTGCTTTAGTTTGTTCTTTAGGCGTTGGCTTGCAGCTTCCAGCAGTAAAATTGTCTTTAATGTGTTTCTTGGTGTGTTTTAGGGCTTTGTACTGGATAGTTGTCTTGGTAAATGTGGTTCTTTAGTCACAGTTAGCACATGGTGCTAATGTGTGCAGTGATTAGTGGATTTGGTGCAGCTGAGTTGTGTCTTTATCTTGGCTGTAGTGAGTCTTTAGAGGTTTTTGGTCAGACACATTCTGTGTTCTTGTTTGAGAACCAGCGTTGGTTGTCCAGAAGGTAAGAGTTCCTGTCCTGATTCTCTGTTCTCAGAGGTTCTCTGGTAGGCTGCAGGAGACTTTAGTGTTTGGGTTGTGCTAGTTTGGTTTTTGTTCGCTTTCATTTGGACGACTATCTTGAGGCCCCTCCATGTGGTTTAGTGAGGTTTTCTGCAACAGTTCTACAAAGCAACCTGCAGCAGAAGAGCCTTTGAGAGTTTTTAGGAAGTTCTGGAGACCAGACTTTAGAGCAGCAGAAACATTTGTCAGCAGTTTGAGCAGGAGAAGGTGAGCTTCAGAGTAGAAATGAGACGGAAACCTTCTTGACCTGTGTGGTGAGGTCCTGTACCAAGAGTTTGAGCAGGTTGTGAAGAGTCTGTAGTTCTTTGGTCTGAAAGCACAAGAAGAGTCGACTCATTAAAGGAGAAAACAGGAGATATTGTTGGTTCTTCTGTCACTCTGCAGTTTCCTTAGACTGAATCTTAAGTTTATATTTTAAATGATTTACCATGTGAGCCCAAGAAGACTTCAATAAACTCCATCCATCCCCTGGACACAACAGATTTAATTACGATGTTATTTTTTTTTTTTTTTAAATATGTTTTTGAGGTTTAATCATAGTTTTAGCATAGTTTTTTCTCTTTGCTTGTTTAGTTTTGTCATCTGTATGAAAGGTGCTAAACAAATAAAGTTGAATTGATAAACTGAATAATTGACTAACTCATGATTGTGACAACAGAAGTATTTTCATTGTGATTTAAGGGTTTATTTCATTTTTAAGGTTGGGATTAAAATCTTGACAGAAAAAAAAATTAAAGAAATAAACTACATTAAAAAAAAGCAATTAAATCAAAGGAAAAAAACATTTAATACAATAAAACTTTTAAAAAGAAAATTAAATATCAAATACAATTAAATGATATTAAACAGACAAAATATTTAATTAGATAATTAAACAGAAGATACAAAACATGTAATTATGAAATTAAAGTTTATTAAACAAAATATTAAACATTAAAGATGAAATATTTTAGATAATTAAACATTAAAAAATACAATTAAACAATAAGAATATTAAACATTTAAAAAAATACAAAACATTTAATTAGATTATTAAACCTTTAAAAAGATAAAACATTTAATAAAAAAAATAAATGTTTAATTAGAAAATTAAATCTTAAAGACGATAAAACTTTAAATAGGAATTAAACAGAAAATACAATGAAGCATTTAAAAAGAAAATTAAACATTAAAAGGTGGTAAAACATTTAAAAAGAAAAACCTTAAAGATTTAATCGAAAAATTAAACATTGGGAAAGAAAAGGAAATTTTTCAAACAAGCCGAATAAACATTTGAAAAAACAAACATTAAAAAGACAAAACATTTGGAAATCAAATCAGACATTAGAAAAGAATAAAAGGTGAGAAACAAGTAAAACTAAACATTTAAGAAGAATCAAACTAAAGACAAAACATTTGAAAAGACACCAGTTAGACTTTAGAAGATCAAATTAAACAGAAGGGACAATAAAACGATCAAAAAGAGCAAAAACAGATAAAGGTCTTCAAGTGTTTTCTAGTCTGAAATGAAAACATCAAATTGTTTCTTCAAACATTTCCTCTATGTTCTTGGTTTGATTGTGGACAGATTTACTAAGAACTCATTTAAGAAAACTGCTTTCCAGATAAAGTCTACTAGTAGTTGAAGGCATCGATCAAACTAATGTTACCTTCTGATCTCCACAAACTTTACTGTTCAGTGAAGAGAATCAAAGTTTGTTGAGGATTTCTAAAAAACCCACAGGTGAAGGTCTGAGAAGAACTCAGATGGATGGTCTAAATGTGAAATCAAGACTCATGGTCACAAGTTTTAAGGCTTCTGTTAACCAGAAAGTTCAAACTAACAGAGAAGTACTGAGAAACTTTTAAGATTTCATTCCTCAGACTGTCTAAAGGTTCAAACTAACAGAGAACTACTCAAGAAGTTTTAGGTTTTCAGTCCTCAGACTGTCTGAAGGTTCAAACTAACAGAGAACTACTCAGGAACTTAGAAGATATCAGTCTTTGGACTGTCTGAAAGTTCAATCTAACAGAGAACTACTGTGGGACTTAGAAAATTTCAGCCCTCAGACTGTGTGAAAGCTCAGGTCCTGAGGACTCGGGAGGTGTGGAGGCTTTGGAAAGTCTTGGAACTGAGGGTTCAACCCTCCAGCACAAAGGCTGAAGTCCAACCTCCTGAGAAAAACGGTCGAGTCGAGACTCGAGTTAAAAAAAAACTCGAAAACGACAAAAAATAGATGATAAATGCGCAAAAAAAAGAAGAATTAGTATCTGAGCGAATAGCTCAGGGGGATAAGAAGAGGACTAGCAAGTGGAAGGTCGCAGGTTCAAGACCCGCCACCGGCCTTTTCTTTGTTTGTCTTTGTCAGGATTTTGATAAAACTTAAGAAGGGTCTGGTCTTGAACCAGCGACCTGCAGCTCCATAGGCAAATCCTTAACTCACTGAGCTACAGATCAGATACAAAGAAATAATTTCGTCGTCCCTTTGACATCGTAGTTCCTGAAGTGACCACATGGGTGGAGCCAAGGCGGAGTCTGGGTGGAGCCGGGGCGGAGAGTAGGCGGGGAGGTGGGTGGTGGCCTCCCCCCTCTACTCCCCCACCTCCCCCCACCACCCACCACACCTTTCCCCGCCCCACGAGTTCTTCGAGTCTCCACGAGTTCTTCGAGTCTCGACAGGTTTTCCCGAGTTTCTGGAGTTTCCACGAGGTCGGAGGCAGAACAAGTTGTCATGAAGAGGTGTTGAAGTCGGTCAGGATGGACTGACTTTTTACAGCGACTAGAAGGAAGACGACTAGAAGAGCAGGTCTTTAACCACCATCCATAAAATCCATGGAGTCGCTCCAGAGAAATGAGGGGAGGTCAACTTTTATCAACCTCCATCCAGATGTTCAACTTGATATCTTTACTTTGAGATTTTTAGCACCACAAACCTTTAGTATCACACTTTATTATCATTTATTAGGACGTGAACGGAATCCACCAGCAGATTTAGTTTTTGTTGACAAACTTTATTCTTGTCATCGTGGGACTGCAGTATTTAAAACTGTTCCTTCTATTTGACCTCATGTTTATTAGCTTTAGTGGAGAGTTATTTTAGTTGTCGATTAATCTCTTAAAAACCAAGTAATTGGATTAGTCAAGAAGTTAAAATTTCTTACTTGTCATATTTTAAATATGACAAAAAATGGAAAAATAAAGAGTCTTGAGACAATTTGACCTGTAATTCGCGTTATATAAATAAAATTGAATTTAAATTGTATGTATCTTGTAATGTTGGAGTAATTCAGCCATATATGTTGGAAAACATATTTTCTTTGACCATTAATCTGTTGATTGTTTTCTCCAGTAATTCATTTCTTGTTTTGGTTTATAAAATGTCAAACCCAAATATATTCAGTTTACTGTCATAAAAACCAAAAAGATTTACATTCATGATGCAGGAATCAGGCAGTTTTTCACTTTTTATCTTAGTTGAGTCAGAGAGATAGTTGATAATGTGTGAATTGTTGCAGCTTGTGAGCCGTAGAAGGTTTTAATCTTTGGGCCGAGTGTCAAAAAACATTTAGAAACCAACATCAACAAAACACTCAACAAAGATTTGAACATCATTAAAGGGAAATCCAACTTTTGCATGACAATGTCTAATTAAAGGACATTTATTTCCAACATAAATGTGTGATATTCATCCTCTGGAGCTTTCTCTTCACATCGTCTTCCACCTGGACTGGTTTGGTCAGGGAGCATGTGCAACAAACATTTGAAAAAACTGCACTGTAACATCAATGAATGACACTGAAGTTTAATCTCTACATAAATGAGACTGAGTCTGGATGTGCTGCTCTGTCATTAACTCCTAAGTTTAGGGAACGTTAAAACAAAAGAGGACAGTTCAGAGAAGACTTGAGAATGAGCTTATTTTGAACAAACATCTCAGACTTTCTGAGCTTCAGCAAATCTAGCAAGATATTTTAACAACAAGCAACTCAAGAGATCCAGAAGTTGGAGAGAGTTAGCTTTAGCTGAGCCAAAGAACATGTGGGACGCTAACCTAGCAAACATTTCAGACTTTCCTCTGTGAATTCTGAGAAATAATTTCCTATTTAACGACAGAGCTGCACATCTTAACTCAGTCTCATAAAAGAGACTCTAATTCAGTGTCATCCATCCATATTAAAGTGCAGTTACCCAAAATGTTTGTTGCATGAGCTCCAACAAAACCTGTCCAGGTAGAAGGCCACTTTGACAAACAGGAAGTGGAAGATTCCCAGCAGATTTATAGAAGGGGGAACCGGACTGTACTAAGTGTGGTCGAGTATAGAGGGGTGTTTTGTAGGTTTTTAAGGCTGATAATTATTATTACTGAGACATTTGGAGTCGATATTCATTTGCAGTAAATGAAAGTATTTAAAATCTTGGAGTTAAACTTAGAAGAACACAAACTCTAACGGGAAACTTTGTTGATACGTTTTTGTTTTGTTTACAGATGTTAAGTTAAAGGAGTTTTATTCGTGACGTATAACCAATCAAATCACTCCAGAAGACAAAGCGACCACAGGTAGATTAAGGTTCAGAGCCAAAGTATGCCATTTCTAAATGTATTTATCACTGTAAATCAGTTAAAAAAATAAAACACTGATAATCAGTAAATCAGTCAGGCCACAATTACAATTCTACAATGTATGTCTGTTTCCTTTGACTTGTTATTTGTACAATATATGATGTATATGATGGTGTTTTTTCATACCAAAGGCTATACTATGATGTTTTCTAAGAGACATATGATGCTTCTCTGTTTATTCTGGCTCTGGGCCACTGCACTCCTCCTCTGTTGTTTTCTGGATTGTACTCAGCTGCATGCCTTCATCCACCTGGCCTCCGTTGACTCGTCCCGCCCGCCGTCTCTGGAGCTGAAGCTGTATTGGAACAGACCAAAGTACAGTCCAATCACGATGCCAGCTGCCTCTCAAAAGGCTCCTTCATCTGGCAGGTGGCGGCACTTCTTCTGAAGGAAGCTGAGCTGGCCCGGCAGAACTTTGGAGATGTGTTCCAGTGGTTGGTGGAATGTGTGGGGAGATAGAGAGGGACCTTTGAATTGTTCAGAAAGGAAAACAGAAAACCCATTGGTAGTTTTAGTTTAGGGTGCTACTGCGGTGTGTTTTTGGGCTTGAAGACGTGAACAGGAAGAGTTTTTTTTTTCGTATTGATTATCTTTTACTTTGTTCCTGGTTGGAATGCTCATCAATGTTAACATGAAGTTCACTTTTAGTTCTGTATATTTATTTTTATTTTACTAACACCCATTTGCTTTTAACCCCCTCACGTGTTGTGTTGTTGTAAACTTCCTCTTTCAAATAAATACTCGTCTAGCCCACTGGAAACCAGCGTTTGGACTATTTTTGTGTTGCTCCTGACCTACTTCAGACAGCCAGGACAAAACAATGTTTTGTGGACTAAAGGCTATATTCTGACATTTTTAGAGCGACATGCTATACTATGACTTTTTTGAGCGAAATGCTATACTATGACTTTTTTGAGCCACATGCTATACTATGACGTTTTTTTGGACCAAAGGCTTTACTATGACGTTTTTTTGGGCGACATGCTATACTATGATGTTTTTTGGATGACATGCTATACTATGATGTTTTTTGGATGACATGCTATACTATGATGTTTTTTGGACGACATGCTATGCTGTGACATTTTTTGGACCAAAGGCTATACAATGACATTTTTAGAGTGACATGCTACACTATGACGTTTTTTGAGCCACATGCTATACTATGACGTTTTTTGGGCGACATGCTATGACTTTTTTGAGCCACATGCTATACTATGATGTTTTTAGAGCGACATGCTATACTATGACGTTTTTAGAGCGACATGCTATACTATGACGTTTTTAGCGCACATGCTATACTATGACGTTTTTGAGCAACATGCTATACTATGACGTTTTTTGAGCAACATGCTATACTATGACGTTTTTAGACCAACTATACAATGACATTTTTAGAGCGACATGCTATACTATGACGTTTTTAGCGCAACATGCTATACTATGACGTTTTTAGCGCAACATGCTATACTATGACGTTTTTTGAGCAACATGCTATACTATGACGTTTTTTGGATGACATGCTATACTATGATGTTTTGTGGACGACATGCTATGCTGTGACATTTTTTGGACCAAAGGCTATACAATGACATTTTTAGAGTGACATGCTACACTATGACGTTTTTTGAGCCACATGCTATACTATGACGTTTTTTGGGCGACATGCTATACTATGACTTTTTTGAGCCACATGCTATACTATGACATTTTTTTACACAGCACTTATGCAAAAAAAGATTACCTTCAAATGCTCCACTGTCTTTAAAGACAGCTTTTCCACTAGATGGAAGAATTCTCGTCTGGGGCCTCCAAGGTCTTCTGCATCCTCATTGGTGTCTTCATCGCTGGCAAAAGTGACATACAGCATGTCTGTGCTGTCAGCGAATCTATGCCTGCTAAACTGTCGAGGCAGTCGTCCACACATTCCCTCGGCTCATGTAGATTGGTCTGTAGGCTGTTGTGACCACCCTCTCACTATGTGCCCATACTATTCCTATGATTCTTCTTTGGTCAAAGTTCTCGCAGACCTTCAAAACAAAAATACTAAATATACATTTTGACAAACCTGATGCTGCTTTTGAAACATTCAACACATCTGAATTATATGCTATATGCCTATATGCTGAAATTCAGTGATGTGGAGGCTTTTGTATCACACAGAATGTAAATATATGCCATCCAAGGAAAAAAAAATCCACATCACTGTTTACATAAACCTACTTTGACCAATGTTGAACTTCAAAATTAATTAAAAAAAATTAATTCTATCAAGTGCGTCTTTAATCATCCAAGGCTTAACTCAATTTGCCAACAGGTATCCTGATTTGCACAAAACATATCAACCTGTTCTCATTTCCAGTGTGTCCTACATTACGTTATTTGGCCACATATGACAGCTTTACTTACCAATCTTAGTGACGTGGTGGTCGCGGCAAAACTTGAAGTATGTGAGGGCCCGCCAGAGGTATCTGTGGTGTGGAAACCTGAAACAAAGTTTTAAATGTCAGATGTGGTGGAAAAGCCCCTGTCCCTAACACAGGGTAGGTAGACTGGTTAAAGACTGGGCAAAAGTAATTATCCAATTTTAAGTAGTTAATTACTTACGAACCGATAAAACACTGTTTCGGTTAATATCTCTTTCTACATTGTGTCTCAAGTCACTACACTTAAATCACTTCAAATAACTACACTAAATGTTGGCTTATCAATAAATGAATCAATTTCAAGATGACTTACAAGTGGATCAGGGTTGATTTATTTACAGATGAAATAAAGATCTCTCATTAATCACTAAAGGTTTGCGTGTATAAAAACATACATATTACAACATATTAAATATATTTAATACCAACATATTTAAGATCTAACTATATGTAGCTTAACTCCTAGACTTGCGGCCTAAAGTGGAGGAATTTTAGACTTGTAAAGACCAGGTAAACCTTAGCTGGCAATCAAGCTAACGTTAGCTACTTGTAAATTACATTTTAACATATTAATCACAAGCCCAGCATGGTCACTGTTGCTACTGGTACCCACTAAGCAGTGATTAAATGAGCTTACGTTTTTCAAACACAGCAATAGGAAATCTTTAATGTGAATCACATAACCTTTGCTAGCATCACACTGACGAAAGGTAACGTTAGCCTGTCGGTCTGGCTAATTAAGTTAACAGCAACTCTGTCCAAAATGAGTTAATGAGTTGAAATTCAACCGCTTCACTTACCGTTTGTGGTGTGGACTAAAGTGCAGCCCGTACACCGGCCATAACCGCCCTCTCGTGTTGGTCTGATGGAGCGAGCCCGCCATGTCTGCTTCTTCCCCTCGCATCACCCACTGAGCCGCAGTCGGAGGTATGGGCGGGGCTTCGTGAGCTGAGGCTACGGCAAGGGGCGTGGAAGACTGGCGTTAACCTGCCTAATTTGCATAATTTCTAAACATTTAGCTTTACACTTGGCAAACGATTTAAGATTTAACATTTAGATTTAGCATTTAGATTTATTGAAACATGATATATATATATATATAAATATATATATATATATATATATATATATATAATATTATATATATATATAATTTATTTATTTATTTATTTATTTATTTATTTATTTTTTTACCTTTGGGGTTTCCTTAAATGACAACAAACCAGCCTCACCTGACTGTAAAAAGGTGATTTCTGCTCTCAGTGTTAACAATAAAAACAAACCAGCTGCGGTCTCACTCATTTAGGTTAGTATTTAGATTTAATATTTATGATTTAGCATTTAGATTTATTGAAACATGATATATATATATATATATAAATATATATATATATATATATATATTATATATTATATATATATATATATATATATAATATTTATTTATTTATTTATTTATTTATTTATTTATTTTTTACCTTTGGGGTTTCCTTAAATGACAACAAACCAGCCTCACCTGACTGTAAAAATGATTTCTGCTCTCAGTGTTAACAATAAAAACAAACCAGCTGCGGTCTCACTCATTTAGGTTTAGATTTAATATTTAGATTTAGCATTTAGATTTATTGAAACATGATATATATATATATATATATATATATAAATATATATATAATATATATATATATATATATATATATATATATATATATATATATATAAATATATATTATTAATTTTTTTACCTTTGGGGTTCCCTTAAATGACAACAAACCAGCCTCACCTGACTGTAAAAAGCTGATTTCTGCTCTCAGTGTTAACAATAAAAACAAACCAGCCTTGTAGGTACTTTCTGTCAGCTTGCTCACATCATCCCGACCCAAGACATGACTGCAGGTTGTTCATTCAGACCAGAAATAGAAAAAAAAGCTTCAACAATTCAAAAAAAAAAAACAAAACAAAACAAAACAAAAAGACAAATAAAAAATCTGGTGTGTGGTGTTAATCCAGATGCTCCCTCAGTCCCGGTAGTAAATCCAGAGCTGCTGCTGCTCTCAGACTCCGCTCATGTGGCCACAGAGACGCTCAGCAGCACGGAGGACGGGACACCAGGAATGTATTAATGATAAACAGGAGGGAATGTTAGAAGGTTTTTATATTATCATTAATGATAATATAAAAAATCTTGTAACAGTAGGTTTAGTGAAAAGTCTGAGTTTGTTAACCCTGAAATAAGGGAAACTCAGGGTTTTCTGTTTCACAAGGGGAAGTAGCTCAAACTAGAGACAGAGGGGTAACTCTAGCCTGTTTCAGAAAGAGAGGTAAGTAAAGCTTTTGGTTAGTTACTGTAGTAACGGAGTCTATGAATGTAACCTGGTCAGGACCAGGTTTATCTCAGTAAACCTTGAGTTCCTCTCCGTCTCTGGCCTTTTTCAGCCACATGTGTTATTTGATTTTGTCATTCATTCAGTCAGCAGGTGAGTTTTTGTGAAGCCCAGTTCTGCTGTGTGTCAAAATGTCATGTCCTTTGATTAATGGTGCAGTGGCTGAAGGAGCAGCATTACTGTGCAGAGAATTAAATATTTTTTGGGAGATTGTTATCAGACTGTGCATAGATGTTGTTGCATTTCTGAATAGTTGTGTTTTAGAGTGGTACTGTTTTTACATCACAGTTCATAATCTACATCCACAACCTAATCTGTCCTTACATTTGTGACATTACCAAGTGCAGTTATGCTCTGACATCCCAGCAGATATTGTGTGTTGCACTGTGGTTCTTTGCAAATGGAAGTGTTTCCATATAATGTGTGAGGTGCAGAGCACTTCAGTAAGGCAGCTGTGTGTAGGAGAGGCAGGAAAGTGTGCTTGGCCTTGAAAGGGTTTTTACTCATCTTTGTGGTTTTCCCTGGACATAAACCTGTCAGAGCCATGAAGGAGGAGTTTCACAGGATTGCAGATCAATGATGTAGAGATGTGTTAAATTAATGTTACATTATGTTCTGTTAATGACATCATGTTGCAATGTCAGATTGGGCTTAGTAATTTTAATGTCTTTTAGGATTTCTCAGTGTGATTGGCTGCATAGATGGCACACACATCACCATCACAGTTGCCTGACATACTGAAGCTGATTATGTGAGTAGGAAGTGCATTGACAGCATAAATGTGCAGGTGGGCTGCAGGTAGATTGAGTACAATTTCAAAATGTTAAAGGCTGCATTATAGTTTCAACATGTGTTATTTTCTATGTTCTGCAGTTAAGATCATATGTGGTGCTGCGTATATTATTTCTAGTGTGGAGGTCAAGTGGTGTGGTTTTGTTCATGGCTTGAGGATTTGTGATGGGTTTAACTTGAGCAATAGACTGCATGTGCTAAGTTGCCTAAAGATTTTAACAATATGATTGACTTGTCTATGTTCTTCAATATACTGTAATGTATCCAGTGTACATTACAGGAGAGTTTGATGGTCTTTTGGTGGGTGATAGAGGTTACCATGTCAAACCAGAGTGATGATCTTCTAAGTTGACCCCCAACAGAAGTTCAAGCAGGCTCGTTGTAGGACAAGAGCACAGGTGTAGATGATCCTAGGTTTGGTGAAAGCTCATTTATAGTGTCTATGTCACCTCAGGGTCATTCTTGAGAGGGCCTGTGATATTCTTGTGGCCCGTGTTGTTTTTTCCTTGTATTGCTGCAAGTAGAGGAGAGCAACACTTTGCCGTTTAATTTGAAGATGTAGGTGATGAACTTTTTCTTTATTTCATACACATGAAAGAGCTAGTTTTAGTTTGTTTTTCCAATAGTTTACATAATTCAACTGTGAACATGCAGTCATGTCTGAGTTGTTTGCAGGTTTTACATTTGTAGATGTGGCCTTGTAATGTGATTATTCCAGGCTAGCTGTAAATTTCTGTATATATTGTTTTATTTAATTTTGCTCTTTCATTTTTCTTCCTGTTCCTCTTTCTATAGTTTCTGTATTTTTTATTACCCTCTTCCATATTCCTAGTGTGACACTAACAGCCGAAACCAAATTCCTTGCATGCTGTGTACTTACTAAAGCCGATTCTGATCACTTTTCTGTCTTTGGTCTAGGCAAGAGGAAAAGGTGCAACAGAAAATTGGAACTTCCAAGCGTACTTGTGGAGATGCAGGCGAGAAGGAGCGGAACCGTGCCCAGCATGATGAGAACATCTGGTTGCTCTCAGCGAGGCAAGAGAGAATGAAGCGGCCTTGCAGCGGAGGAGATGGCCCAGAATGCTGCCTTCAACCAGTCGTTCCTGGCTGTGCTGGGGCAGCTGGTGCAGGCAGTGCTGGGTGTACTGGGGCAGCTGTGTGCAGGGCAGGAGCAGCCCAGTGAGTCCACCTCCCAGAGACTTGAGATTTAGTTTATATAGTTTTACTTTTAGTCCTCCACTGTAGGAGAGGCCCACCACAGTTGTACTTTGCACATTGTAAATAGTTCTGATTTGCTGCTGACTAATAAACTATTTTTGACTTATGTGATTGCATCATAACTTTTCATTTTGTCTGTTAAGACACTGGTAGGAAAAGAGTCAACAGTCTGAACCAAACAGTTCTGTATTCCCTAATGTGGCAAAATTCGAGGAATGTTTGTAGCCAATTAGACCAATTATGGTCCCGACAACGCCACCTGGGACTTGCACCCAGGAAATCCTAGCTCAGGTGTGTTTCACTGTCCCTAAACCAATTAAGGCTCAACAAGTTCCATTAACAAGGGGGGCGAGACGTGTTCAAATTTAACAATGTTTATTAACAATTTGTGAGGAAGGAAATAATGTCACAACACCAGTTAACATATACTAACTAAAAGAAAGAATGGGCAACAAGGAAAAAAAAAAAAAAAAAAACCCAGGCTGGGGTTTACCCTGCGGCAGGACAACCACAAAGGGGAGAGGAATCCTCAAATGAATCACCCGTGACACTGCAAATAATACACACACAAAACCAAAAGAAAGGGGGGACCGTGAAGAAGACACCACCAGCAGGAAATAACTGCCACAGTAAGCCACAGCACCTGTACACAGAAGACAGAGACAAAGATTAATAAAACATGCCCAAACTAACCATAACTGGTGTGGACAAAAGAAAACAAAACCAAAGAACAATAAATGATGAATTAAATCAATACATGAGGCTATAATAAACTCACAAAGAAAATAACAAAAACACAATTAAACTAATGCAACAAAGCAAACCAAGACACCAAAAGGAAATACCTGAATTAATTCCAAATAACAAAGAAAACAAAACACCATCAACTGAAGTAGCCCTTGCAGCTGTACAAGTTCTGACACAGCAGCAACACAACCAGCCTCTGCACGGAGTGGACGCAGACGGCACTCAGCCCTGCTGGGCTGAGAAGTCCGCTCCAAGCCGCCGCAAACAACTGAATGAAAAAAACATAAACAGTTCACCAAACAAATATTAAAGAGAACCAAAACAGCAGCTCAGCTTGAAGTGATGGTGGCAGTCCGATTATGCCGGGCTGTTAACTGGAAAGAAAAATAACACTGAGTTAAAAAACTCATTACATAAAATCAGAATAGCGGGGGTGGGAAACCAACCCGTCACGTACCTGGCAACTGGAGGGTGTGAGCCACAAGAATACGGCTCACACACACCCACACACACCCAGAGCGAGCCTGTGATCCTATGCCCAGCAGGGCTCCAGCAGATCCCCGCTTCACCCCGGGGAATTCACCCCAGCACTCAGCCACGCTGGAAGGAGTGGAAATATGGTGATCAGCAGATGTAATCACACGCCAAAAATAAAAGAAGGCGGCAGAACACTTACGTATTCAGACAGCATGCCTTGACGGCAATCACAACAGCTGGATACACCAGAGAACGTGCGTCCACCAACGCCGTCATGCCAAACCACAGCCACCACGGAAGCAAGCAGGGAGCGGAGGACAGGAAGCTCCACCGCTGCACACCTGAATATAAAGGGCGCATGGTACCGCCCAGCGATTACGGTACTCGCACCGCTGGCACGGCGCCCAACAGCGGCCAGGAGGGAGACGACCTCCTGTCACACTAATAATGCATTTATGTTTAATGGGATTTAACATGTTTTAACACAAACTCCTTTATGGTTCATAATTCCGTTTGACTGAATTACACCAAAGCAATACTGATTTATCAAACTGGAATATTCTTAAAACAGCTGTTTTAATGTTTTGGTG